>NW_004955426.1:15552636-15556635 GCF_000276665.1 Chinchilla lanigera
TGTTCACATTTCATGAAATTAAGCAATGACTGTGATCTCAGGGATATAGCTCAGTGGTACAAGCACCTGCCTGACAATCACAAGGTCCTGAGTTTCATTTCCTCTACCAAAAAGAAAGTTAAAGATAAATTGTTATGAGGAGCATGTAGAACCTGTGTGCTTTAATTATGGTTAAAAATTTATATTTGGCTTTTATAATCTGACTTTTCTGTTAAGATGAAACTATATTGGAGGTGGCAACTTTTATCTTTATAAAATGAGTGAAGAAGACACAGACAAGAATGGAGAACCTCAATCAAATATAGGGGCAGAGTTTGGAGTGAAGGTCTACAAAGCAAAGAGTGTCAAAAACCTAAAAGAGAAGCATGAGGCAGATCCTCCCCTAGGTCCTTCAACAGGGAACATGACCCTGATGACACGTGACACTTTGATAATGAACTTTTAAATTTCAGCAGAACTTTGAAAGAAGACAGTCATGTTGCTTTAGATTACCCATTGGTGTCATTTTTAAACTACCTTAAGGAATTAATGATGCACAAACTATCGAGGAATTTATGAGAAATTTAGTAATATTCTGCAATTTAAAGTGTATTAGGCGAAATCGATATAGAAGTTGAAGATGGCAATTCAGTGTTACGGTCAAGTGTTCTGCAATGCTAAATGGTACATGTCACTCAGGGTATCAGAAGTAAAACAGGGCCTCATAAAGTATGTTAAATAAACAAACTAAAGTATGTTAAATAAACAAACTAACACATCAGTGTTACAGAGAAAAGGGCTAGAGAACAATTCCTGCACAGGAGACATGAAAAGGTGGGGTCTATGGCTAGAACTGTTTGACCTTAACTGGATTGCAAAAGCATAGTAAAGGATGTAGTTTTTACCAAAGAAAAGTGAAAATAAGCAAATCAGTAGAGGTATTCAAGAATTTATTACTCACTTACAACATGTGTGATCCTATTGAAGACAAGAGACTTCTTGATACCACAAACAAAAGATATTTTGAGGCATGTTACTAACTTTAATGTTAAACTGAATCTTGAATCTGCAGATGTTCTCTTCTTCTTGCCCAACAAGATGGATCTGCAGACTCATTTTCAGGCACAATACTTAACTAACTAGACATTACCACTCTCAGAGAGACATTGGCCCAACAGAATTCCTTGGCAAATACTGAAATGCAAAATGCATTTGCTCTTTTCTCAGTTCATACAGTTAGAATATATTGTTCCAGCCTCTTTGGTGTTTTGATGTGGCCATGACTGCATTTGGGCCAAAGGAAAGCGAAGCAGAGTAAAGTGGAACCCTACAAGCGCAGCCCAGTGAACGTTTCCAAGTGTGTTCACGTATTTGATTCCTCCTTGTAGATCTTCAGATCTTCTGCCTTCTTCAATAGAAGAAGAACTACATAAAAAAATGGGTCTAGATCTTTATTTATGAACAATCACCAAAAGACACATGTGAGATTGCCAATAAGATATGTTTGCTCTGTTAGAGCAAATAGAATTACTCTAAATGGTAATATAGAAGAAATAGAGGACAGATGCACCAGATTTTAGAGAAAACACGTATTATGATAGAGTGAAGAGGAGAAAAGCTAATTGAGAAGAATTGGCTTAGGAAAACATCAAATATGATATTTGTAGTGCAGATGCAGAAAACACATGATATCTGAACATGTATTTAAACGATAATATCCAAACACATTGATCAGATTTTTGAAATATAAGTATGATAGAATCAGTCACAATTACTGAATATATTGGAATCATCCAATACATACATTGGTGCTGCATAAAAGTATATTGGAGTGGAATGAATGTGATCATGTATCCTGTTTTTCTCTCATTTCAATATGAATCTTGGGGCTGGGGATTTGGCTCAGCAGCAAAAGCGCCTGCCTGGCAAGCGCAAGGTTGTGGGTTCGGTTCCCAGTACCGGAGAAAAACCAAAAAACAAAAAAAAACAACACAACAAAAAAATATGAATCTTATACATACTTCAGAAATCCTCTCAATATTATTTTATGAAATATATTTTTCATCTACAATAGTGTGGTCCACTTCAGACTAATATAGCATATGTGAAATTGAAGGAGGAAGTCATTTTGGAGAAACAACCACAAATGTTAATTAGGTTTTTTCATCTTTTGAGTTTTAGCTTAGTAGAAATTGCTTCACTTGATAAAAGTGAAATATTACAACACTGTGTTATATCTGTTGCAAATATATTTTAGGTTTCTCATCAGGTTATTGAACAATCTCTATTCATACAGTTCAGTGGTATTCACTGCAATCCATCAGATAAGATGGTCAATACCAGAAGCAAGATTACACTGCATACCTAGTAATCGTAAGCATAGTCAGCCTAGCAGGCAAACAGAACCTTTCAGGACAATGTGCTCTGAAAGTCTAGCATTTTAAGAATTATTTCTGGGTAAAGAAACTTAATCCATAACACTAAGACATAGCAAAATAAGATGAAATATTTTTGCACTATTTTTCTATTTTAAAGAAATTTTAAAAAGAATGATAGCAAAATATGAACAACATACACAAAGACGAAACAAAAACAATAAAAATGATGCAGGGTTTCAGAACAAAATGATAGGAATTAACAGTGGTTGCTGTATTACATATTATTATCTTCAACTAAGTTGATCATATTTTAATATTGTAACAGTTTAATCTTTTCAGGATTTTTGAAAGTTGATTTATATCAACTGAATAAAAGGGGCAGGTCTCTAGCTTGATTCTGAGTGTTTCTTACTTCCTGTTACCTTCTTTCCCAGCGTTCTTTCCAGTTCCATCTAGCTACAGAAGCAACATCTTCCGAAGCAGAAGAAATGATGGTGATTTATACTATAAGCCCCAAATAGCATGTCTTAGAATAATCTGTCCTTCACAAAACACTGGCAGGAAATAGACTATATTAAACAGTCAGGTTAATAAATTAAGCTTTTATATGTTGCTTGGTTTGTTTTTCAGTTTCACAGAGTATGTTGCTTGTGTTTTTTTACTTTTAAACCATTTTATAGAATTCTGAATGTCCTCACATGAGAGTCTATAAACAAGGCAATGCTCTGAAATACTATACATGTGATGAAGTGCATCGAAATGAGCTTTTCAAATTACACTGTCTAGTGATAAGTGAAAGTCCCTTTCCACATAGCTCTACTGGTAATTGGATCACTAACTCTTGGGAAAATACTTGTTCCAAATCTCTCTCTGATATTGTTTGCTGTTCTTCACATGGTATGAGGTTAAATCACAACACACACACACACACACATCTATAATTTTAAGAGTCTATTGAGAGGTCATTAAGACTTTCTGTATAGTGTAGTAGTAAATCAAGCTTTGTTTTCTTTGTGTGTATTATTTAGAGTTTGAGCAAATACTAAACAAACTTAAAAAAAAATTTGCATCTGAAGTAAATATTTTTTGGGTGGCCAAATTCTCATGGAACAGTTCCTTGACTTCTCTTTTATTTCACTAAAGCAAATCAAAGTGTATTTCCAATAGAGCTGCTTTACATCATACTCAGAGCAGTGTGACAGTGTAAGAGTAGCTCACCCCTGATTTCTTGGCTGGTGACTGTACTCTTGACTCAAAAAAGTAATTTTGTGTGCAGGGAGTCAAACACCAAAAGATGTGGGATTAAGACCACAAACAACTCCAGAAGATGCCATGCTTTGCATTTCCTAAAACTTCTTGTTACTTCTGGACATGGATAACTAAGAACTGATGAAGTATCGGGAGTATTCATGATTAGTGAAAATTATCTGGAAAGTAAATGAGAGCTGGAAATTTCCATCACATCATATGGTTACCTACATCCTTGCCAGAGAAACTTTGATACAAACCCCCTTTACTGTTTGTTTCATTGAATTGAGAAGCAAAGTTAGGGGTCAATAGTAAGAATTACATCCAAACAGATTAAAAATCAGTTACATTCCTAAGATGCTGGAAAAGTATTGACTCAAAGGGTGTAGATAAC
>NW_004955426.1:15556974-15588212 GCF_000276665.1 Chinchilla lanigera
TATATATATATTTATATATCAATAATTTTATAATTCAGATTGACAGACACTAATCTTGTGGTTGATCACACCAGATATAGTTTCTCATCCTTCTCTGGGTAAATGCCCTTCTCTGGGTATACACCCTTCTCTGTGTATATATATGCCCATGTGGTATTGCAACTGCTTCCTTTAAGGTATGTAGGTAGAGTATATATATTTTGCCACCCCTTAGATTTTGGTTTTACCATGGGAGTTGTTCAGATCTACTGAATGAATCACTTAACATGGTATTTCTGAGCCAAAGCATAAAATGCAGTGAATTCTTTTGGTTTTTTTACAAAATTTCTCTTTTTCATTGCATCACTATGGAAATAATTCCATACCAGCTCCTTGATCTCATAGAGCAGACTTAGAGGCAAGTGAACCAGAGTCACTTTGGTAAGGCTAAATCACAGTGGCCATTTGAGATCAGTAGAATGTTTGTGAACTCTTAAGTAAAAAGCGAGTTTAGCTTATGTGAAGCTGCTCTGACTGAATCTAGACCAAATGGAAAGATCAGCTAATGCAATACTGACTGTTAGATGACAATGCTATTCTGGCATTGCTTGATATGTAGAACTACTGTGACAATAACTGTGTGATCTTCACAGGTTACATTCCAGAAAGATCTACACAGGGTGGAAACATTGCACACAACCTTGAAAATAATAATCTAGTAGAATTAAGAATAATTATTGTTTAATTCATTTATTTTTGCATATATAAAACACCACTGAAAATTACAGAAACATATACCATTGATAAAAAACAAAACATTTGCTATATAAACTTGATGCATATGACTCCTAAGGAAGGTCTGTGTAATGACTATCTTGGAATGAGTGAGGAAGCTGTAACAAATGAGGAAATGTCAGTACATTTTCATCTGGAGTAACTCCAGAAATGTGATTCATCTTTGTTTTAATTACTTTTAAGGCACTCATTTAAATGAGAACTTATAAAGTCCAAGATAAACTCCAAAAATAAACTGCATGTAGGATAACTCACACAGATAGCAAATACAGGTTTATACACCAATTTAAAGAAACTGAAGGCAAATACAAGAATACCAATTAGGTAGCAGTGAAAACTCCATGGCAAATTCTGACACTGCGCCTATCTCTGAAGAAAATCAGATCTGAGTAAATGACAGTCAGAGTGGTGAATTGCAGGATGAAAACACTGTACAGAAGAAAAATGAATAACAAAGGCATAAAAATTGATGATTTGGAAAATTAGCATCAGCCACCTAATACACACTATTGGTGTCTTAGAAGTAATTGTTCAAATGTAAATATTTTACAAGTTAAGCTTGGATAATATTTAATCAATAGTCCCCTCTATTTCCTAGTCTCAAGACTATATTTTAACAATTGCCAACATAGTTATTTTAGGTATTGGATTCATTCTTGCTGTTGCTCGAAGTTCAAAGATGGATAAATACCAGACATTAAAGAAGAGTTTAATTAGTGCAAAACTGTTTGCTTGATTTGAATGCAAAGTCACAAATGAAAATTCCAGGTAATGTAATTGTAGCTCGAAGTATTAGTTGGGGCAGTTGTAGCAAAATACCTCATGGTAGGTGACTCACAGATAACAGTTTATGGTTTAGAACTATGGAGGCTGAGCTAGGGATGGGGCTCAGTGGTAGAGCTCTTGCCTTGCATGCACAAGGCCCTGGGTTTGACCTCCAGCACCTTAAAAAAAAAAAGAGTGGCCAAAATGCAGAAGATCAAGGCACCTGGAAGGTCACTGTTTAAGGAGGGACTATTTTCTAGTTAATAAAAGTTTACTTGTTACTACACCCTCACATAGTAGGTAGGGTAAATGAGATTGTTTGCTCTTTTTCATAATGTCTTAGTCACTTTCTCCAACTGTATTTTATGTTACCGTTATGTTAATGATTACGTGTTAAAGTATGAGTTTGAGGGAACAAATATTCAGACAATAGTATTTATCAATAATTCATTTACATATCTAAGTGCTCAGTATTTTGGTATTTATAAAGAATAAGGTGACTGAATTTCTACCAAACATGATTAGTGCAAGTGTATTTAGGTAACCTGTGTATATATTTAAAAGATTTTTAAATCTCTAATCTCAAATATTCTCAGATTACATATTTTTTTCAGATTGTCTCAACTATGAAACTTTTGGAATACCATATATTTCTATGTGTCTTTAATCTTTTATATTATAATAATTGTCTTTTGCAAATTTTTATCACAGGTTGTTTTGCATATTTTTATCTTTAATGGCTTCCACATTTATACTTATATCTGATATATATTTATAAAAGATAATAATTATAAATTACAGCCAAAAAGACTCGATGATATTCTGAGTTTATAATGTCACATCTAAACCAACTACTGTTTTCAATTAGGCAAAGTTTGGGCTTTCTTTATCTGATTTTAATTTAACTGCTTTGTTTTTATATCATCTTTCAAAAAGCTTATTCTTCTTGTTTTATTTTTCAACCATACCCAAATTTCCTCCTTAGTATTTATGATTTCTTGGACTCAAACAACTGTTTTTAACTAAATATAGTTCTTTAATGTACTACTTTCCATAAAGACATAGCCACAATTGCAATTAAATTTAATATAGAATTTTAACATATTCATTTTTTATACGTGGCTAGTTTAAATTCATTGGAAAGGGGACCACATAATGCTATTTGTACCAGCTCTGAAGCCCTCCTTTGTCAGTATGTTTATGAGGTGTGGTCAGAATTTGGTGAGTGCTGCTGCTGGGTGTCATCTAATGGAAAGGTAGGTTTTTAAAGATATTATGGTGTGTCTTCATCACCCTTATCTATGGAATTTGACACTGAACAACTTCTGACTCTTCAATGTCAAAATGATCATTAAAGGTAAATGCTTTCAAAGTATTCTGACTATTTAGGGAGCCACAACACCATAAGGAAAGACATTCATGAAAAAGGTCTTCCAGAAATGCTTCAGAAATTGGGAAGAAGGATGGGATGAGTGAGTTTGAAGTGTGTGGAGATGGGGTGGGGCTTGGGGAAGATTAATGACAATGTGTCTTTTGCTGTAATTTTTTCTTTTTGTTTGGTTTGGTTTTCTGATTCTTTGAAGACAAGATCTCTTTACGTAGAGATTACACTGGTCTTGACATCATTATGCATATCTGGCTGGCCTGAAACTCATAGCAATCCTTCTGTCTCATCCTCCTTAGCGATGAGATTCCAGGTATGTGACAGAGCTCTCACATTTAATTTGATTTTATCTTAAATAGTCATTGCATTTTTAGATCACACCTCATAGACCCTGGGATCACTAGTATAAAAGCTTAGCAAAATGATCTGAGTTTCATGTTTTCCAAATACATTTGATCACACAATTCTTACTGGCATAACACTAACAGTAATCAGTGTATGCACTGCACAAAAACTAAACATAAATTGCTGTGTCTAGGTGCATAAAATTTCTCATAAGTTTTTCACCCTTCATTACTCTTTTGTTCATTTCAAGGCTTTGCCGAAGTGGTTGTCTTGCTCCATGTAAATACTCACTTTTACTTTTCTTTATTCAGAACACTTCTGACTGAATACAAGCTACTGACTATATGGCAAAGACACAGGGTTGATTTTGTAAAAAGCCCTGTCTGATTTTACAAATAATGTTGGAGCTGTCTTTGAAATAGATGCTTTTGCAATTAAAAATCCTCAAAACCATGCAAAACTGAACAACACTATAAATTTTATCCTAAATTATATTACAAATATACCTGGAGAACAAGCATAACTTTTATTTAAACTTTAAGTGAAACTTTTTACTTCTGTTCATTAATTTCCAAACAAATAAATGCATATACTTTCTGATCTAGTAATAGTCTGAATATATACTCTATTTTGGACCCATTAGAGCACAAGAAGTACAACTTCGGTTAAATTCTGTCTCCAAACAATTCTTCAATATTTCATGGTAATGAACTAGTCAGTTGGGCTTTTGCTATAGAAAAATATATTACTTCCACATTTTTAGTTGATTTTCAACTTCAAAGAGACTGATACATTTGAACCCATTACAGGTTTTCTAAGCAGAAAACTTCTTATTGAAATTCAGTGACCAAAATCAGGGAATATTCTGTAGTCTTCACACTCCATTGCACTATGACTAAGTGCGATTTATATGATAAATCTCATAATTGAAAAGTAAAAATTATACTTTTCTCTAAATGAGAACTCAGTCTATATCAGGGTGAGATGCAGATGATTGGTTGCACCAGAAGGCTAAATTTATTTGAGAAATGGAAACGGCATCCTTCGAATTCTCAACATATTTACTAAACTAAAGTTGGTCTTTTTTTTTTAATCTCCTCCCTATTATACTTCTTGATGCACTAGCAGTAAAAGAGTCATTGATTGCTCAGTTATTCTAGAAATAATTCTTTAAATTTTCTGGCATTTGTGAGATTTGTCTAACAAGAGTATTTGTAGATCTGTGTTTCTCTTTTGTATGCAATCACTTATTATAGCCTGGACAACATTTGCCAAATGGTTTTTATTTTAAATTTTTTAACCCTATACTGATATATGAATCATGTTTTCCCAGTAAGACACCAAGCTAGAACACATACACTATTACACATAAACACACTTATAAGCAGGCAGTCTCAAACAAGGAGCTATCAAATAAAATGTTTTACCAATTCATCAGTCTAAACAGAGAACTAACTATACCTAGAACTAGGCTATGAAGCAATCCTTATTTCTTCTCTAGTCTTATTCTTGTCTCAAACTGTATGTACTTTTTAAATCCCTTATTGGCACTTTTAGATTTGACTTTTGACACAAAAGACTGATTTATTAATAGCTCTAGATTCAGTTGCAGTTACTTGGTAGGTGATTTATAAATTATCCAGACTAAATAACCATCTAATTTGTAGGTTACTTAACTTTGATATAAACTGATTATATTACTCTATACTCTATAGTTTATTATATTATTTTTCTTTTATTATACTATATTTTATATTCTAATGCACTGAGGGTAATAATGGCTATTTTGTTGAAAATATTGAAGATTATGTACTTTTCAAATTTCATATAGCTATCAATACTGGATTCCATATTCCACTGTGTTTTCATCGTGCTTCTAATCCCTTATATCAATTTATAACTCTCAATCTTTTTAATAAATTGAGTCATTAGAATATATAAGAACTTACATTGTTACCTATTATATTATTATGATTGACCTTTATCATGCTTAGGCATTGCATTTAGTAATTTACATATGGTATTTACAATTCATATATTTAAATTTTATGAGATTTTCCCAGATGAGGGATTCAGTACTAAGCCTCCTTCAGGTGATGTCAGATAGTAAGGGATAGAATTGGGATGAACTCTGAGGTCTTGTCTTCCTTGCATTCATATAAGGTTTTATTTGTTATAATTAGTTTCTCATTTCTTGTAGAAAATGAAAATAATTTTCATTCCTCACATGATCAAAATGAGTTTCTGTTAGCATGCTTATTTTTATTTTGCTGTTAATAACTCATTTCACATTTTGTTAATGTAAGTATGATATCTAGTACAAGGCAGTATTACAATTGTGATTTCTAGTTTCCTTACCTGTTCAATTTCCTTTCTGCTTCCAATTTATTTGCTTCTGTTACCTCTCTCCTGGTCTAACTCTTTTTTTAAAAAAAGACTAGAAAAACCCAATTTCAAAGTAACACTAATATAGACAAAAACAAAATAACACAAAGATAACAAAAATGATACAAATTTTCAAAACAAAATGATAGGAATTGACAGTGGTTGTTATATTACATATTGTTTTCTTTAACAAAGTCGCTAAAATTACCCAATGTAAGAATGCATGATTGATCAAACCATTAAAAAGAATAAATATAATATAAAAAAACATTAAAAATGATTGGTTTATTTAAAGGAACAGTTAATGCTTAAATTGTCTGACCAATTTTGCGTGCTTATATCTGGTAATCTGAACAACTAATCTGGAGACAACAGTATGCAATAAAACAACCACAGATGAATTCTCCTGGTCTAACTCTTCCCAACATGTTTCTGTCCTTGTTCTCTGACCTAGTTCTCCCTTTGAACTCTCTGTGCTTTTTTTGTATAGACTTGTCAAACCTTCACGTTCTTGTGTGCATATTTATCTCTCCACATACGCAACTTGATGTAAACTATTACTGGTATCACAGCAACCCAGTAAGATATATACGAACATGCAGATGAAGCACAGATGTAGGGATATAAGCAGGGTCATGACAGGAGAATTGAGTCTTTTTTTTTTTTTTTTTTCCATCCATCACAGAGTCGAGAAGGCTCTCAGGGAATATATGGCTTGAGGGTGAATTAAATGCAAATTCAACAAATGGGAGCAGGGTAGCGGAGGTAGGGAACTGCCAAGGAAGGCAAAGAGACTTCATTTTCCAAGATGTTTGGATTCTGGTGAATTAATGTCCAGTGCAGGTAAAAATTTGTCATAGGGCAGTTAATGTCTACATCATTTCTATTCAGTAGGCAAATTCCTGAAGGCTTCTAAATATATTATAAAGCTCTCCAAGTGCTGGAGAAACGACTTATCACCATTGATCAAAGCTGACTTTGAGGGTGTCCTTCAGGTGCCGCTGAGAACAATTTGAAACAAGTGCCACTTCCTGGTTCCCTTGTGCTTCTTACGGCTTCTGGTGAACATCAATAATATGAATTCTATTTTAATTTTTCTGTAAGGGATCTTATTTATAGGCCAATTTCCAGTGCAGTGTCTTGTCTCTATGAAATGATTGCCAACTCAGGCAGCCGTTAAAGTTTACTGCTTAGGCCTTCCTTCAAGGTGCAATATGGATATTACTTTCAGAAGTAATTTGGAATACAGAATGAGAAGCATCTGTTAACTCTTTGCAAACACCCTAATTTAAAAAAGAAATTCTTGTTTTGAATTGCTGCTATGCTTTTCTAAGATAACAAAATGCAGTATTAGAATTTGCTTATTACTGATCTCATTTATAAATTAATAATGCCCCATGCTTTCAAGTGAGCATTACCTCAAAGAATTAACTGAAGGAAATGATTATTTTATTTCAGCTTTTCGTTCTGTACTATAAGCCTCAAACACACATGGTGATACACTGCATAAGCTAACACTCTTTTATGTGCTCTCTCTTTGTGGAAAGGGGTATATATGCACTCAGCAGCTTGTCTCCAAACTACAACACAAAAGTGAGTAATGAGATTACCCAGCTGTAGCCTTCTTAGTGAAAGGTTCTATTCCAACTGATACCTGATCTTTCAAAGTTCAAATCTGTTCATCCGAAAGCTGCAGGGAATATCTTGCTATATTGAAATATCTCCTCAGTCACAGGTTTGATTTTCCACTGCTACATTGTGGTCCAGCTGTTGCTGTTTGTTCTTGCAGCAAAGATGCGAATGACAGAAATACAATCTCTTGCTTGAGTGGCTGAAGATATATGCTTTGCCCCTGTCTAGATGCAGAAAGAACTTTCACTACTGTGAATTGAAAGGAAGCATACTTCACTAGGTTGTCAATTTCATTACAGCTCATAAACATAGTGTTTCAATTTTTGTTTTATTGGACTGAAAACCCCCTCATACCAACTTTAATTAAAACATATTAATTGTGCATATCAGTAGGGATCAGGGCAATATTTTCATATCAACCTTGCATTCATAGTCCTTGTTTTTATAGATGTTTTACTTAGTCAAAAATTATTTCTAATACACAATTTCCTGACACTAGAAGCGTTTCCCACAGGGCTTCAGGATTTATCATTTTAGATAATGCTCTTGTCAATAGCCTACACATACATTTTTAATACACACAAATACTTCATTTTTTGCTGGAAAGTATATTTTTCTCAAGAGTATTGATTCAAGCTGATCGTATTCTGAATCTCCAAATATTTTTCTTTACCTTAGCTAAATTTAATCTTATACACACTATGATAGTTTCCTCTGCTTTGATGACAATTTAACTGTATTGTTTTATTATTCTTAAATTATTCTTAATTATCTGTCATCTAAAGGTTTGGAGTGAGTATGAAAAAGATATTTTTTATCTTTCTAAATAATTGAATGGAACTTGGGGTATGATAAATAAGTTCTTCATAAACCAGCTCAAGATTTAAGAGAATGTTTAGATTGAAAAATTCATATCACATTTTATTTAATTTTAATTTTATGATATCTAAAAGAAAATATATTTAATTCATACTAATAATTGAGGAATTTCTAGAAATCAATTTTGATGTGTAGAAAACTGCAATAATTGAATAATCATATTATTTTCAGAATTCCACAAATATTCTGTACTTTCTTTAGATACAAGAAAGGTGGTAAAACTGCATATTGAACTGTTAAATTGAACTTTTATGACTATACTAATTTTTTTTTTTTTTTTTTGGTACCGGGAATCAAACTCAGAACTTTCAGTTTGCCATGCAGGAGCTGTGCCACTGAGCTACATCCCCAACCCAACTATGCTAATATTTATTGCAATAAATGGTAGTTTGTTTAGGGGTGATAGATAGTATTGTTATTAAAAGTTAAATTTTATGCATGCTATATAATATATATATGTATATAATTGATATGTATATATGATATATATGTGCATGGAGAGAGAGAGAACGTGATTATCTTCCTTAATGATTGGAAGAACATGAAATTGGATAGAAATAACTGAATATAATTTTAGGAAGAGTAAGAAAGAAATATGTAATTGGAGAGTTTATATTTAATACTTTACCGATAGCACAGGAAGGAAAAAGTCAAGCAGAGGTACAAAGAATACAGTTTTTTCAGAAAATAGGAGGCAGGAAAGTAAAAATATTGTTTCTATTAAAGAAAAAAACAATAAATACAAAGAGAAACAAAAAGGGTAAGGTGTGGTAGTACAGATTTCAAAGTAGATGAGGACAGAGAATATGACAGGAATCAGAATGTAGGCATTTGCAAACGTGCTAATATGCTAGAAAGCCATTCTGCCTGAAATGGAGGGTTTAAACACTACAGCTAGATATTATTTGAGTCTATTAACGGTCATCCTGGCTGCTACACAGTGAACCAATTGTAGGGTTGCAATAATGAAGGTACAGAAACCTGGCATGAGACTGTGCATGGGGTCCAGACATCGGTGGTGGGAAGAAGGTTTGTAGTTGCACAAGAGAAGATTTTGAAATAGACCTGAGAAGTCTGCCTGGTGAATTGAATGTAAAGTGTAAGTCTCAGAACATTCTATGATTGTTGTTATTGTCAGTAGAACAATTGTGGTTTGTAGGTAAATAGATTTGTTAAAATTAAGATGACATACTAAAAATAGCAAGATATATGTAATATTGTAACTCTTGTGGTAGTCTGGCATCAAAAGGAAATTTTTAATATGGGTATTGGACAATGAAATTTGTATACCTCTCAGTTTAAAATACAAAAATGACAATTTTTATTATTTTATTTTGTTTACTTTCTTCAATAGGATGAGTTCTGAAGTATTGCTTTTCCAATTAGGGCCACACACTCTGGAATTTGATTTCAGAGATTTGGACCTAAAGAATTATTGGTAATAAAGGTAGGTGATTCTTCCTTGTGACAACAGTTTCTGTGTTGAATGTAAGTTCTTTAAGCAGCAGTAGAAGTAGTGTGAATAGCTCCTTTTGGGGTAAGGTACTAATTGTGTCTGCAGGACAATGACAAGGTGCAAACTGAAATCTTTAGGATGGAAAATGAGCCTGTGCTTTCTTAGCAGGCCAGGCTGGCAGAAGGCTTAGTAGTGGGAACCCAAATGGTAAATTATAAGAGTGATGCTCTAGGTATCCTGATAATTTTCTGAACCATACTATATGCTTTTTTAATGCTTTAAATTACTAGAGGCAGTGTCAGTAATTATAGTGAAGAATGCTTATGAATATATAGTTGGAATTAGTGGGTGTAAGATCTAAGGAAAGTGGGATAGGATATATAGCTTGTTATCTTCTAGTCTTAGTTCTGAGGGAAGTGATGCTGTGCTAATGAGAGAGGGCCTTGGGTATTAGAACACTAACTTCTTCACAGACCCTTAAAGTGTCTGTACCGTACAGTAATGCTAATAGGTCAATTCACACATTTGTAGAATCAAGCTTTCTTTTGTTGTTGTTCTTAGCTCTGTGGCTGTAACGGAAAATTAAACTTCATGAAAAGAACCAGATTTTTCGTTTGTGACTGTAAAATATATATATACTGATCCCTCACCTACCACAGGAGTTACACTCCAGACATCCATGATAGATGAATATCCATGAAGTAGAGGCATTATATTTATTTTATTATTTGTGTATATTTTAAGGCTTTAGAGACCCTTCCCACACTCCTATAAACCATCCCCACTCTTTTTTTAACCATTCTCACACTCTTATAAACAGTTCATAAGCTCTTAAACACTTTCTATACTCAAGTGTATGTAATTTCAAGAACATGTAAAATTTTATATGGGTACTGAGCAATGAAATATAATACAACTTGAATGATGAAGATCATGAATTATGTACCTGTGCAGTACTGATGGTGATGGAGATGATGACGATGAGGTGAATGTAATGCACAACCAAGAAGAGCAAGGAGAGATGCTGAACTTACGGGCACAGAGTGGGAGAGCAAACAGACCAGTGCTACAGCCACTGAACCAATCAGTACCCAGGATACAAAACACAGTGCTGTGTTCGGTCACCTTCCATTCCATTAACCAATAGTGTGCTGTGTACAGTCTCAGGTTGGCAAACTTGCACTAATGGTAGGGGCGTACTGCATTTCCATTGTGCACAGTGTGGTATTCAACTGCTGATGAAATACATATTGTATTTTATTTTGATTTAATATTCTTTTAATATGCTTGAATTAACATTTTTATACTTTTTGAAAACTTTTAGGCAAAAGTAATTAAAATAAATATTACATGAATATCTATATACCACAAACTCTGCGATTAGAATTAGATATATTTTTTAACATACCCGTGATAGAGTGAAGAAACAATAAGTGAACCATGATATTGCGAGGGACGACTGTGACTTTAATAAAATACACATATACCTAATTAAAATCACAAACCACTCTGTAGCATAGAGAATTGGTTCCAGGAAAACCTACAAATATCAAAATGTATGGATCCTCAAGCCAAGCCCCTTACAAGAAATCCTGAAATATATACATATATAAAAAATATATACAAATAAATTTATATTTCTGTAAATATATAACATATAATAAATAAATAGAATATATATATCCCATTAACATCTTAAAATATGGGTTAAATCATCTTTAGGTTATGTGTAATATTTAATATAATGCAAATATTATAAAAATATATTATACATTTGGAAACGAATGACAAGAAAAGTTTGTACATGCTCGATGTAAACACAATTTCAGTTCTGCAATATTTTTGATCCGTAATTGGTTGAATCTGTAGATGTTCAATCCATCAGTACAGAGGACTAAGTGTTATTTGTATTTACATAATATTTATAGTTACCAATCAAGATTTTTATTTTTAAATTATTTATTTTTACCTACTTTGTGAGTAGCCCTTGCCTCACTACATTATGCTTGGCTAAAGATATCACTTTAAATGTTTACATTTGATTTTTCTGTTTATATTTTAAATTAGCCCATGTTTGCAGGACATGAGGCTTATGGTTGTTAAGGGCTGGGTATCTGCACATACTGCAGCTTCATTATTTTTTCTGTCCACTTCTTCCCTCCGCAACCCCTCCCTCCTCTTCTGAGTCCCTTTTTCCCATTTTTATTTCTGTTGCTATTATTAATCTTAGCTCATGTTTATGACATATAGTCCTTACATTCATTGACATTATTGGGTTCCTGTAAGTATTTGCATTTGAAAATTGAGTACAGGTATGCTGAAAGTAAAAGTGGGATGTGAACAATGAAATATAAAGCTGTGAAAGATTTTATAGGACTCAAAATGTACCTTATGTCTCATCCCTGATAAGCTTCCTTTTATAGTGTTTTTGTTTTCCTGTATTTCATGATGAGCTCTCACTTTATTTAAGGAAATTAAAATGGTCTTATACAATGAACTGATTTTCTGTGAGACATGAATTCTAGTGACTGTGTTTCCAAATATGATAACTTGAGCATGACTCACATTATCAGAATCATTGGAGAACTGAATAAATATACTAAACAGCTAATAGTGATCTAGGTCACTATCTATTCTACCCTATCTATCTCCTATCATCTATCTATCATCTATCTATCTATCTATCTATCTATCTGTCTGTCTATCTGTCATCTTCTATCTCACACTATTTCTATAATTTGTGTAGAGCCACCAAGATTGAGAGTCATAATTAACTGACATTGATTTGTACATCACCGTAAAGATTGAACCCATGAAGTTTCAGATGAGAATTAGGATGCTATTTGCAACTGAATTAGGGTTAATGCATACTACACTTTGGCAAAAAAAAAAAAAAAAAAGTTTCCATTCTATCTATGAACTAAAACTTTCTGTGAGGCTGAAAATAAAGATGACAGACTAATTGATCTGGCAGAAGTAATGTCAGGCAGCCTTAATTTCAGTCCGTAGTACTGGTACTGGTGTCTGCTTTTAGCCAAATGAAAGTGTGAACCAGGGTTACAAAGAAGAACTAAAAGATATGAGAAACTTGTGGTTTGCTTAGAAAGGCACTCATAAAGCTGGAATGAGGGAAGTTATGTCTGCAGAAGAGATCGGCATAGGAAGAAAAACATCCAAGTAATCTGCATGGGTACAATAACAAAGATTCCTTGAGAGCATTTCAGAAATCTGCCAGTCTGACCCATATGAGGCTCAAGGATGCAAAACTTTAAACTTTCCATTCCAGCAGGGAGCCCATGGCCTGCTGCTCATAAAAGGCCATTGAAGGAATTGGTTGGACAAGATTCATTTCACCATGTTCTGCCATCCAGGCTCTCAGAAACCACCATAGCTATTATGCAAGCGACAGTGGCTACTGCTCATGCTGGCAGAAGCCTGACCTCCTTCCCTGTGGCACTCATTTTCCTGACATACAGAAAGCAGAAGTTATCATGCCATGGAGTTTTCTATAAAATTTTTAATGATAGACCAGGAAATGTATGGAAGTCTCAGCCTGTGTTGGAAGCCCTTGAAAGAGGGATGCATAAAATTTTGAGAGTGAAGCCAAAACTGCAATTAACACTCAAGGAATTTGGAGATGGCAGCAGAGTGGAATGCCTGCTGAAAAAAGCTTTAGGCAGCAATCAGAACCAGCCCAAGGGAGAAACCATACGGGTTACAATTGGCAAGGCCAGAATGTTGGTTCTGCCCAAGCCTTCAGGAACCCATATCGCAGGCTCACTTAGCTTGAATACTCAACACGGAACTGCTGGGCATAAAGTTTGCCCAGCTGAGTTTTGTTCTGATGCTTGACTACTTTCCTTATTTCTCTTTTGTGGAACGGGAGTGTTTACCTTGCTTCATTTTATCTTTGGAATGTATAACTTGGATATGAATTTCACAGAGGCTCACAGGTAAGAGTATCATGAGTTTTAAAGCAGACTGTGAACGTGAACTTTTCATCAATGTTGGAATTTTTGACTTTGGGGAAGGAATAGGTGCATTTCTGGTTGTATGAAGAACATTTTCACAATAAAAATGAATTATAACTTTGTTATAATATTTTTTGGCAATTAATATGGTACGAGGAGATGTTATTTGGTGTTAAATTGATAAGGCCTAGATTTGTGGTGAATAATCTTGATTGTCAAGCTGATTGGCATAAAAGATGCCTAGGAGATTAAGAAAATAATTTTCTAGGTGGTCTGGATGGGTCACGAGTGCATGACAATTGATAGTATATTGTGTCCTGGGCTCCTTCCTTTCTAGTTTCTTCTAGTGATATATACTTCTTGGCATCCACAGGATTAACTGCTTTTTCTCTTCCATTCTCTTCCTCCATGATGTCTCTGGATACCCCTGAGCATGAACTGAAAATTTAGGGTGTCAGATATTTCTTGTGGATTGCATGCCTCTTCCTAAACTATTGAAAGTTAATAGCTCCTATAACAATATTAAGAGATGGGCTCTTTAAGAAGTGCTTAAACCTTGAGAGTTTGACCATGGTGAGCTATAACTGTGAAGAAACATTCACTGTGATTTTTTTTTTTTTTTTTGGTTTTCCTCCGGTACCGGGAACCGAACTCACGACCTTGCGCTTGCCAGGCAAGCGCTTTTGCCGCTGAGCTAAATCCCCAGCCCCTATTCACTGTGATTTTGATTCGGATTTTCCAATTTTGATAAACCTGAGTATATCTTCATGTGATTTATTGGAGAAATATTTGTCTAGGTTAAGGGGTCAACGGTATAGAATTCAGAATTCACCAGTAAGCTCAATCATTTATGGTCACTTGCTATGTAAGAGTGCCAAGATAATTCAAATTGGAAATAGTAGCTCGTAAATATATTGCAGTGGGACAATTGCCTAGACACACAGGAAGCTATACTTTTGCTTTAAAACAACTTGTTAATTCTAAATATTTCAAAGATTCAAGTATAAGAGATACACCTATAAATATACTAGGAAAAATCAAAGTATGTATTTATGACTGTGAGTTAGGCAATATTTTCTCTAATATAATACTGTATGCATAAGCCACACAATTTGGAATTCACCAAAATTTTAAGTGACTTCAAACTATCAAAAAGATTTACAGAAAACCTACAGATTTGGAGAACATGTTTATGAATCATGCATTTAAGTCTTTTGTAAGGGTTTTTTTTTTTCCTTTCTCTTTTGGCATGAGGAATCGAACTCAGGGGCTTGCACGTGCCAGGCAGGCACTGTGCAGCTGAGCTACATCTCCAACACTAATAACAGTTTTGTAGGCTGAATATTACAATAATTTTTACATTACAATAATGAAATAAAATCAATTCAAAGGGGCAAACAACTCAGGTAGATATTTCTCTAATAAAAACATGAAGATATACTGAATTTTATCCAGATTGGAAAATGCAAATCAAAATCACAGCAAGATGTTTCTTCACAATTACTATGATAGCTGTAATGAAAAGATGAATAATTACAAATATTGAGGATGATATAGTGTTGCAGGCATTTTATCATACATTTTGGCAGTTTATCTGTTACACATAGCTATCAAATAATGCATCAAAAGAATTAAAGGCATATTTGCAAAAAAGATCCCTATACATTCCTAGTTATAGTAGCATTGTTTTGATCCATTTTCTGCTACTTTGTAAGAGTATCACCATAGATAATTCTCAAAATTTATTTGGCTCATGGTTCTCAGTGAAGGGATATTAAAGATTATAGCACAAATACTTACCAAAGGTATTTATGCCATGTCATAATAATCATAACATAGCTGAAAGGGAAGCACTTATGTGAGAGACAGAGAACAACAGAGAGAAGTCACAAAATTCTTCTCACTGTGAAGCCCCAGACATGGTGAAAAATGCATATATTATAAGGGAATTAATCCATTTTTCATGGTCAAACTCTCATGGGTTAAGCATTACTTAAAGACCCTATCTCTTACCTATTATCTTAGGGACTATCAACTTTCAAAATTAGTTTAGGAAGGTACATTCGATACACAATAAATAAAAGTAACTCAGTGCCATTAGTTGATTAATTGAAAAACAAATGTGCAAATTTGAGACTATACTGAAAATTCAAATTTATATATTAAAAAATAATACAACTGGTACACACCTGTATTCCAGGAATCAGAAGACCAAAGGAGGAGGATTGCTACAATTTCAAGTCCAGTGTGGGCTACATAGTTCAATGCTAGCCTGAACTACATAGTGAAACCCTGTCTCATAAAATAAGTAGTAAATAGTATAAAATAAAAATCACAAGTAAAAACCTACTGGTGAGTTATAAATTCCTTAAAATATCAGATAAATGTGAAAATCTGATTATTTCCAAACATTCCGTGAAAAAAGGTATGGAACTTAAGCAAATATGAAAAAGAAAATATTAAGAATCTTAATATTTGCTTTGGCAGGTAGATACTATTTAAGTTTGTCATTACATTTTTATGTGTTACTGTGTTGACATAAAAATACTAGTCAAAAGTTATACTTTTATATACTAATGGCCAGCAAAATTATAAAATTACTGGTTTTTTTAGGATAATAAAATACTCTCTAATGGTTGGGCATACAGTGCTGTGTCACAAGCACCTGCCTGGCAAGTGCAAGGTCTGAGTTTGACTCCTGGTACCACAAATAAATAAACAAATAAAATATTCTATGAAATTATGTTAATACATCCCTTAAAATTGTACCTATTCATTGATTATACAGTACTCTGACTTTCATCTACATACTTTATATGTTTTTCTGTGATGCTGCTTTGATGAACCCGTTCTGAACAGAGAAGTGGAAAAACCCAGCTAGGGTCTCAGGCATGATTCAGCCCTGTCCATAGTGTGAGTTAATCATCTTGCCACATCCTGGAAAGTTCTACATCTCAGCCACCACTGGCTGCAGTCACATGGAAAACTCTGGAAAGTCATTCAACTAAGTTCAGTCAAACTTAATGACTGTCAATGAAAATAATAAACTTTGTTTTAATTATTATTTGTTATTCTGACAATAATATTACATTTCATTCTCTGTTTTTGTTTTTTTTTTTTTTGGTATCAAGCATCGAACTCAGGACCTATCTCTTGCCGGGCAGGCACTGTGTCACTGAACTACATCCCCAAACTTATGCTTCTCTCTTGAAATATGATTTATATTACAATATGATTTGGAAACAATGTTTTTATCTGCTCGGAATTCTAGATTCAACTTCTTACTTCACTATCCTATTTACTTCCATTAATATCCCTTAGATACTTAAAATCCTGTTTACTTCAAGGGTAAAGCATGTTGGAAATAAAATTGTATTTTAGGAATATAAAGCAAGCTTATTCTTTGTCTAATAAGAGTAAATAAATAAGAACTTTTATAGTATACTTTTAAGTTTCCTTGTATAGAATACAAAAATAAGTACATTTAGAAATAGAAAAAGTAATAATTAGAACTGAAATACATTTAATGTATTTTAAAATTTTAACATTTGAAAATACATTTATAGAAGATATTAAGATATTGTCCCAAAATGATCTTATTTTATTCCTCACAGTCTATTTAATTTTAAAATGAATATATCATATATTTAGTTAGAATACATGGTGTTCACTTAATATCTCATAACAATCATATTTTGCTTTCAAGTACATATAAATTAGTGGCTTACAGAATTTAGTCATAATTTCGATTTATTTGGAATCCAATGATGTTTTTTCTCTAGCCATGAAAAATGTAGTTGAATTTATCTTATTAATTTACATTTCCCATTCAATTACTTTTGATTTATATTTTATGTGGTGAAAATTATGTACATATAAGGTGCAAAATATAAAGTTTGATATTTGAGACTGTTCATATAATACATTACACAGAAACGTTTTTGATGTAAAAGACCACACAGTGATTTACAATATCAAGGCAAATATTATCCAATCAAAGTGGAACAAGCAGAATATATGCAAGAATACTGCAGAAAGAGAGGGGAATGAGAACACAGAATAGACTCATTATTATTGTAACAAAGACCAGAAAAGGTTTAAAAGTCATTTAAGGGCCTAATTTGTCATAAAATCTTGTAAACTTTTATCTTCACAGCTGGAGGTACTTTCCAATGTTGTACATTAGAGTATAAAAATGAAATTAGACATAATTACATTATATGGGTATGGGATAATTAATTTTATCCTTTTTCAATTTTGAGCTTGCTTTGTTGAACTACCTTAAAAAATGGTACAGTGAAAAACTATACAATGGTACCGTTCCTAGAATCAATGTAAAAAAGTGTCATCATGGCAGAACTAATAAGACAGATGATATATTATACTTGAAATAAGATAATTGGTATACATTAATATATGAAAATCATATAATATATGATTTCGTCTTGTATCTTTAGTTCTAGCAGTTTCAAAGAAAACACCTTTGTTTCAATTTTCTATGTAGTCCCAAACACTGGAAGCATTTGCAATAGACATATATTTGATTGTAAATTTGTTGTGTGTCTGTTGGCATATGGAACTGGGAATACCTTGTTCTCCAAGAAGTAAATTCATAGGTGGGATAATGAGTCATGTTAAATTTTGTAAATTAAAAAATTCCTCAAAGAATTACTCTTAGGAATACTTTTCATTACTGGGAGAGAGTCATCCTTCTTCATACTTGAACCTAATGTGATAGGAATTCACACAAGTGCAATCACAGTTTCTATTGTATAGCTTTGCGTAAATTCAGTCTTAACGTACATTCAGTCACAAGTACACACAATGAGTCATAACTCCATTTTATCCTTTCTTAGAAAACTTTTAATTAAAATTTTACTGTATAAATATTAATGTAATTATCCTGAGATGATATAAGTAGCAGTAATGTCAGTTAAGACTGGATCATATCTTTTTTAATTGCTCTAACTTGAATACAAATGATTATATAAAACTAATGCACAAAATAACCTTTCTGTATATTTTCAATAAGTCATTAGTAATACAGATGAGGTTATGTGGAGGTGCATTTATTATCCTTTCATTGCATTCAAGCTAGTGTAGTTTATAATTTAGCTTGGTTTTTACTTTAAAACCTTTGCATAAATTTTCTACAGAGTGAAACATAAAATTGAACACATTAGTACAGGTGTTTGAAGACTGCCTACGAGATCATCAAGGTGAAAAAAATATAACACAAAGAAACAATGTAATTATCTGTAAAAGAATGTACTTACTATGATTTATGCTAAAATAGATTAATGACACACACATTAAAAAATTTAATTTAAAGAAACTCACGTATTTATGTTACAAGATTATTAATTTATTTATCACTCCAAAGGAGATTTTGCACAAAGTTCCTCACAATATTTTTCTTAGGTGTAGCAACTCATACGAAGTTTATCCATTTCAAATTTGCATATATGCAGGATCTTCATAATGACTTAGGTGAAAAATGAAGAGATATTATCTATCTAAATTTACATAATTTTAATTTACAAATAATTAAAAGCATCAAAATGACTCTGAATCTGTCAATGTTCATTGCCATCACTTGCTGATCTTTATTTTCCAAGCTCTAAAAAATTAATAAGGTCTAATGAGAATGGTAGAGAGGAAAAGGCCTTAAACACTACTGGTATGGATAGAAATGATTGCAGTCACTGGGGCAGTTTGAGACTTCCTGAAACAATTGAAAATAGAACTATGGCAAGTATATATCCAAAGGAAATGAAATTACTATGTAGAGGAGAAACCTGAATTTCCACATTAGTTGAGCACGATTGACAATGGCCAGGAAATGGCATCGTCCCAAGTTACATCAACTTATGAAAGAGTAAAGAAAATGTAGTACCTTGTTCTCACTCATTTATGTAAGCCAATAAGTCCATCTCCTAGAAGAACAGATTATAATTGTTGTCATTGCAGACAGAGAAGTTCAGGGAAATGAGATTAGGAAGAGTCATGGGCAGGGGTGGGAGAAAGTTGACACGTGGTTACTCAGTGTGTTAGGAGCAAGCTCGTCATGCTATCCTATCGGGTGATTGCCGTTAGCTTTTGTACAGTACTCACCTCAAATGCTTGAAGAAAGGCTTGTAAATGTGCTCACCACAAACAACAATAAATGTTTGGGGACAGTATTGTTTACTAGGATTTCAAAATGTATACAAGTATCAAAGCATAGGATGATAGACCATTAATATATAAAATTTCAGGTTTTTATTTCAAAACCAGGAATACATTTGCACATAAATTTAAGTTAAATAATAATTTTAAAAGCAATAAAAGAAATTATTTTAGAAAACAATGGAAATGATGCAGAGCCTCATCATGCAAAATGATAGGTGTTCAACAATGGCTCTTATACTGCATATTGTTTTCAGATCAGTCATTATAATTACCAAATTCAAGTATATAAAATTGGTCAAGAATAAAGAAAAATTTAAGCATTGACTATTCCTCTCAATAAACTACAGACATCAGCAATATGTTACTGTCTTTGATTGTTTGATCAATCTTAGATTGTTAAGTCTAATGAACTGAGCAACTTCGTTGAAGGTATCAGTATGGAATTTAGCAACCATTATAAATTTCTGTCATTTTGTCTTGAGGTCATGTACCATTTTTCTTGTTTTTGTGTTGTTTTGATTTTGTCTTCATTGTTGTTTTGTCAGTTTTTTAATTTTTAAAATAAAAAATTATTTTTGACAATTTAAGTCACATTTAAATGTGTATATATAAATCTGAGTATGTGTGTATATATTTCTCCTACTAGATTTAGATAAAAAGATCAAACCTTTGGAAAACAGTTTTAAAGACCACTATGTCAAGACAACAAGGGATAAACGTATAAATAATGTTTCCTATTGAAATATATTACAAAATTATTTATATGATCAAAAGAATGTCAACGTTGACTTTTTAAAATTTCTAATGGGAGATATATAAATAATATGTATATGATAATCTAAATCATTGTATGTTTACATACATATTTATTTAAATATCATATATGAGAATCACAGAGTAAATAAAATGAGCCAAACAGCTCTGCTTTTAAGTACAGTAAGTCCCAAACTTAGGAATATGTTCCATTCTAGGAGAAGATTCATAATGTACTTTAAAAATGTACATTTGGACATGATTGTAAGTCCAACGAAGTGAGTTTTATCCACCTGTGACACAAATATACAATATATATTGCTTTGCACTTCCTAGCTGTTCCTTCCACAGCACCACTGCTTTTCCTCTTGCTCACGAGCATCTTGGGTTCTGACTGAGCACTGCACTTCTGTACACTATCCACTGCACAGTAAACATACAGCAGCACAACTATGACAATCTTCGGCAGGAAAGTGGGCCTCTTCCCAATTCGTTCCCATCTGCAAAGGTTCCTAATGCAAATCCGTTCATATCTGTGAAAGCTAATAACTTGAATGTTCTTAAGTCAGGGACTTACTGCAATTGAAGAATGCCTATTTTTTTCTTCTTTACAACAAGGCATTGAAATACAGACAGAGTGAAAGAGGCAACTTGATAGAAATATGTTGCATCAACAAATTAATGAGTTCCTTAGCCCCAAGTGATTTAATTATTCACTCAGAATACAACTGGCTATGAAAGTGGAATCAGTGTTATTGGAAGATCAAAAGAAAGTAGGGGATAAATGTGGTATTGACTGACAAGTGCAGCATATTTGGTAATTCATTTGCATATGTTGAATATTAAAGTTTGTGTTTTCAAAACAGATGCCTGAGTAAAGAAGAATTACAGCATCTAATTATTGTATTTAAAAGACTATAATGCAAACCTTTCAGAAATTTTAAGTTTTAAAAGCATTACGAGGTCTAATAGGAGGGATTGTAATGGAATTTTTTTTTTTCTGACTCACCTAGATGTAAACATTTTTTTTTGGTAGCAACATACAATTTGGATTAATAACAGGTATCTGACCAAACATGGCAATATTTGTGAAAATTTTCTCACTATTGTGAATACTTCCTCTGCTTGTTCTTGATTATCTTCCTGCGTTGCTAGCTATGTGTCTTGATCGCTTTCCATTCCCATTATTACCTCTTCTTACTTGACCTCCCAACACTTTTAATTCTATCAGTAGAATTTCTACACGCTGCATAATAATCTTTTAAACATGGTAATCGTGTTTGTGTCTTTGAACACCTGAAACTTTTCCCCCTTTGATTTTACAGTATTACTGTTCTGAAATACTTTAGGTATCAGTTCCATTGTCTTCTGTTTGCGGAGACTTTTTCCGTTCTTCACTCCCAGCAGTGCTACACTTTCCACTGACTTTTCTTCAGAAAAGAAACAGAATGCTTTGCTTTTCTATCGCAATCATTGAATAATTTCATATATTTTTGTTTATTGATTTTTGTTGAATGTGTGTGTCACTGTGTGAAAAATAAAATTGTGAAAAAAAATTTACCCAAAATGTAAAGCTCACATTTAAAATTGGCAGTTTTACAAACATCTATATTTAATCATATATTTGTGTAGATAATATTGAGAAAAATAGCACTGTGTTCTGTATACAGTCAGTGGTATTAAAAAGAAGATGTGCAGTACATTTGGTATAGCTGTGAGTTCAATGAAGAACTAGATTTAGCTAAGTTTTCTCTTTAGTTATATTTAAGTAATTCAGAAGAAATTTAGACATGTTCATGATCTTATCACAATAAAAAGCTAAATGAATAATGTTTGGCTTTTCCACTCATTATATGTCTTCATTTATTTCCTCCCATATTTTAGTGTTATTCTTACATAA
This sequence comes from Chinchilla lanigera, assembly GCF_000276665.1. Lineage (NCBI taxonomy): Eukaryota > Metazoa > Chordata > Mammalia > Rodentia > Chinchillidae > Chinchilla > Chinchilla lanigera. The sequence goes on from NW_004955426.1 coordinate 15,579,390, forward strand.
CATAATGCCATGTGTACTTTTCTGAAGTTCTATGTGGTTTTAGCCTGTCTTGCCCCAAATTTGATGAATAAAATGATCCTGTTCTCTCTACAAAAAACAACTTCGTTACACAAGGTAGATGTTCAAAAATTATAGCTTCATAATCAGGAAAGGGAACATTTACAAAATCTTAGCAAGTTCTCTGCTTCATTGCTACTAATATCACAAGCAGTCTATGTTCAATTTTCTAAAGCTTTAGATATGTTGCATTCCAGAGTACAGACAATTCATTGCATCTTCTACTCCAGAAGCGAGGATAGATCATGTGCACGAAGACAAAACTAAGTTGTTAGGAAACCATATGGTTACATTTTTAAAATTATTTTATTTTATTTTATTTTATTTTATTTTATTTTATTTTATTTTTTGGTACTGGGAATCCAGCTCAGGACCTTGTGCTTGCCAGGCAGGCGCTTATGCCACTGAGCTATATCCCCAGCCCCCTATATTGTTACATAACCAGAAGTTTTATGTAAAGTAAAACTAGAGACTATTTACCTAAAAAGTGTATAATGGGTTAAGGTTTTGGGTCACTGTATTTATTCATTCAGTAAAAAATTTGAAGTTATTTTATTTAAGACATACAATTTCAATTCTAACAAATTAAAACTGTAAGGCTGTATTGAAGTATTCATATAACACTAATTCAAATCATAGATATGACCTTATTTTTTGGCAGAGAAACAGCATATTTTGACCATACAACTAGTTTAAGAAGTACTTTTCTCAATTGGACAAAAATGAATACTGAATGACATATAGTTCACGAGACGGCAATTTTGTATAACCTAGACTCGTTTTGTAGTGCTTGAGTCAAATCACCAAATCCTTTTCCCAGTCTTAATAATGTGGGACCACACACACAGCATCCCTACAACAGCAGAAAAATAAAGATGAGTAAAGTTGAGGCCACAAGGGATGAGATTATTTGTAAAAGGTACATTGACTTTTAGCTCTACACATTTCTTCCAACCTTTGTTTTTAGAAGACCAAGTGAAAGACACAAAAGATAATAGAAAAGGTGATAAAATAAAAAAAGCTACCTAGTACAAGAAGATTCTTGAAAAATGTTTCAGATTTCATTTCTACCATCAAGTACAAACATTTTTATTCACTTTTGAATAATTCTCTATACTCTCTTAAATTAAATAAAAACCTGAAAGAATTAGACTTCCAAGGAGGAAGACACAGCATAACATGCAGCTTTGATACATAATGTAAAATAACTACTTTGCCTGGTAATTATGAATAATGTTAGTAAAAGCTATATTTTCAACATATTTACTTAAAATATTTGCCCTATTAACCTTGAGAAGAAGATGTAGTTAAAATGAATATTTCTTGGAGCTGGGGATTTAGCTCAGTGGCACAGAGCCTGCCTGGCAAGCACAAGGTCATGAGTTCGATTTCTGTAACCGGAAAAAAAAAATGAATATTTCTTAATCTTATGTATTTTAACTAAAACTTTAATTAGACAGACTCTAACAATTCTCATCCGACGGATTTAGAAATATTTTCAAATATCCTGCTTAATGTTTTTGAACACAATAGTTTTCATAAAGATTCATGCCACATTTGTTCCCACACATCAAAGTCAGTAATTTTTTCTTGGTTCACAGGTAAAGTATAAAGTCTCTGTAAATAAAGAAATCAAAATTTTAGTAAGTTACAAAAAGTAAACTGTGATGATCACACATTAAATAGACTGAGAGGCTTAGGTTAAAAATATGAATATTATATTTATTTAGCGATTCAAACAGCATGCTAACATATGAGATCAAGCAGCAGAGAGTAGTGACATGAGTGAAATTTCATACCCAAATGCTGCAGAGAAATCTGAAGAAAGAGTTGATGACATTTGCAATACAGTAATAATATTTATATATATATTAAATATAGAATAAATTTTAGATAATGAAATAAGTAAATATTGGAAGACATAATGATTAAAAACCTACTGTCTTGATCAAAATTGTCATTTTGTTTTACACTTCAATGCTAGGACTACTTTTATTTTGTTTATGTTAGCTGCTCAAAAATTTATTAGTTAGGATCTTAAACATTTGCAGATATAGTTGGAAAACATAATACTTTTAATGGACTGAAATGTATCCAAGAAAAACAAACAGTAAAACGTACTTAGAAATAAAAAAAATTGAAAATATTTAAAAGGAAAATATATATTTTACAATTAACAATATTTCAAGAAGTAGACTATATATGGGTAACACTAAGTAAACATGAAAACATTTTTATACCTTACCTTTGATTATAAAATATCTGAATAATTTTTGAATGTAAATAATTTTGATAATTTATTGCCAATAGGTTCATATATATGATTTCTTAAACATCCATGATTTTATATTCAATACCGTCAATCTTTTACAGGAAATTAAGAATGTAAACATGTTCATTTCTTACTAAATGTGTAACAAAATATATTTTACTTATGCTTTGTAGCAGAGGTGTAAATTTCAATGAAAAGGAGATTGAGAATGTTGAAGGTGCCACATATTTATGTACCAACCCCCCAAGATGGCTGCAATTATGATATATCAGAGCCATATTAATAAATAAAGTGGCAATAATAGGAAGTAAATAATATAATATTGAAAACTATTACTAATATCATGAAAGATATTATAGCATGGCCAAAATAAATATGATATGCTTTGACATTAAAGGTATGTGATAATTAAATTCACTGAAAATTCTAATTATCTGAAAGTTTTTCAGGGTCAGTGAAAACACATACAATACTACTTAGAAAAGAAGTAAGCAATACCACTTTAAGATTTATTAAAAAGATTAGAGATGGAAGGACTATATATTCACTTCATGAATACCAAAGATCAGTTTGTTATCATTGGAATTATAAGTCAAATTTGTAGTCATTTAGCATCGACATAGAAAGGATGATCCAAGGTACACTAGAAAAGTTGAAGGAAATCTGATTGTGGGCAGGGTTACAACTGAACAATATATGGTTTTGGGGACCAAACTTAATTTCTCAGAAGTAAGAATATTTAGCAAAAATATGTTGAGTTATCTTAAACTTCTTAAAACAAAAGAGACAGGGGGCTGGGGATTTAGCTCAGCGGCAAAGCGCCTGCCTGGCAAGCGCAAGGTTGTGAGTTCAGTTCCCGGTACCGGAGAAAAACCAAAAACCAAAAAAAAAACAAAAAAACAAAAAAACAAAAGAGACATAGAAATATAGATGTAATGTAGGAACAGGTAGTTCCTGTTCCAAACTGATCTTAAATCAATTTAGAATGCCATAGATTTTAGCATGGAAATGAAAATCATGTCAAAGCCAATAATAGAAACATGTAAGTGAAAGATGCTCAAAGACAATTACAATTTATTTGCATTCTTTGGTAAGTCATGCAAACAAAATACATATGTGTGTTTGTGTTTACACACCACCTTTACTACTGATTATAGTAATTGACATGTTAAATATATACAGGCAGTTATACTCATATTACAAATTGCAGGTAAATCTCTTAAAAGGTGAGCACTGTAGGATTTATAAGGGTCAAACTTTTCTTCAAGATATATTAAATATTTTTCGTATTCTTAGAAGGCTTTAGGTTCCATATGCATTTTCTTATACAATTGTAATGTAAGAAGTGGAGGCTTTTAAAATTTCAAAAACAGTGTATTCACCTACCTTATATTAGAAATAAAAGGACATTTTCCTATTGTTTCACAATGTTTATCATACCTCCTAGTTTTCATTCACTCTTTCAGGTCTTACAAAAGTGAGACAATATGATGCTTACACATGCAGGCCTGATTTATTTCACTTATGAGTATGGTCTCTAGTTCTGAACATTTACCTATAAAAGCCTCAAGTTTATCTTTCTTTATAGCTGAGTAATATTCCATTATATAAAAGTAGCACAATTTCTTTTTATCTAATCCTCATTGTGAAATGAAAGGAAAATGCTCAACAGTAGAGGGTAACTGGGGTGTGGAAAAAAGAAGGGAAAGAAAGGGAAATTATGTAAGCATGTATATACAGGATAGCTAACATAGTTGTACTACTGTCATATATTGCTCTACAGAAAAGAATGGTTAATGATTACTTGTATGGTCAGTCATGTATATCTCTATTTGTTTTCTTGAGAAACCACTTTGAAGATACCAATAAGTAATACAAAAATCATGGTTAATTTCCTACTTTTTTTGTAACTCTGTTTTGTTTGTATTACTCTTATGCTATTTTGTAAATGGATGTCTGTCTGTTAATATGTTTTCCTTCTTTTATTTTTTAAAATAAAAAATAGAAATGCAAATGTGCAAAAATGGTGGCAGATATCTGTAAGTCTAGCACTGTGGGAGGCTGAGGCAGGAGGATTGCAAGTTTGAATCTTGCCTAAGCAACTAAGTCTCTATAGTTCTGTTCCCAGTCCATTGCTCATGAGCAGTAGTAAAGAGGTTTTGTTCCTCACAATATTGACAAATACAATTTAATTCACACAAATTTTGATTTTACAAAAATTTGAATTCTTTTGAATCGTGCTTAGGATAAAACATATTTAGGAGAATATAAGCACTAATTGAAATATGTTTAAATTTAAAACCATCTTTTACAATAAAAGATGCATGGCTAATAATGGGATAGGATACTCAAGTTTGAAGCAAGTGGGTTGTATTTTGAGCATGTTGAAGAGGATTACTGGCAATGTGTCTTTTACTGTAAAAAAATAAATTTACATATTCACTGTTTTATAACCATCCTGGTTAATAGGCTCTTTATAGAAATTTCTGTCTAATAAAATTCTCACGGTGTGTCCTCATCTACCTTGTTTACTGGATCTTACATGGTGGTCCAACTTCTGTTTCTTCTCTAAGGTAAAAATGAACAGGAAGTTGAAAAATTTTAATAATTCACATGCAGATAGCCACAAAGAGCTCAACTAAAGACACAAAAGAAGATTTCAGATGAACTTTCAAAAGTGGAAGGGATGATGTAATTATTGTGTTCGAAGCAATGGAAGACATTTTGTAGATGACTAATGACAACTGACTTTTACTTTGAAAATATTTTTAGAAACTTAAAATTTCACCATATTTTTATCATACTGTGAATATCTGCATGTGTGTGACCATACAAATAATAACTGTAGTATTTACTGTGTTGAAGCACATTTGGATAAAATTTTTAATGCCAAATATAAATTCCTCCTCACAAAATTAAAGCTTTATTAAGTTTGTAAAACTAGAAGATTAAGCAGAAATAATAAACTTAATATGTTTTACATTTAGTTGTCTTTCCTAGCTATTAATTAAAAGCTTTTCTTTATAAAACACTATTGAGAACCTTACTGCCCATATCCTGAATCTCTTTTTTTAAGTAACCATAAGCTGGAGTTTGTCTTCTTTTTATCTTGTGCTATGTCAGTGCTATGTTAATAAATGGCAGAATATATTTATGTTTATTTAATAGCACTTATTATGAAATTGATGATTATCCTCTCTCCATAAACAATTGCTTAAAGCTAACACTTTGCTATACTCATTTAGAGAGAATAAATTTAGTATTACTGCAGAAATATAAAAAATTTTTTTCTAACATTAATAGATTTTTACTTATTATTTTTCAGTATCCAATATTTCAACAATATGAAACTAAAAGAGAGTTGCCCAGGTCTGGCTCCTGCGCACACCCTGAACTGACTAAGAAGCAGAACCAGGTGGGCTATGACCCACTTCCACTGACACGATTCCCAGCTGAAACTCATAGAGAGAGCCAGGTATTTCCCATCTAGTTCCTGGGGCAGAGCAGGTGACCCAGGACCTCACCATCATTACAGTCTGAGTCTCTGCCCTCCATGCACCCACAGCAGGTAGGAGGTCATCACTCAGAAGCCCCATAGGACTACTCTCACTGGGGTTAGTGTGTGGGTCCTCCCTGCATGGGCCCTGTGCTGAGTGAATGAGTGCTCCAAGAGCTGCTGGTCCTATGGTTCAGGTCCATGCTTTACTTGCACCCTGACCCCCTGGGGGATCAGAGGCACAGGCAGTCTGTGACTGCTGTGGGTTCAGCCTGTATCTGGTTCTTGTACGTATCCTGAACTGACTGGAGACACGGAATCAGGTGGTTCACAATCGGTCAACCCTGCAGTTCATGTCTGGGTTTTGCCTGTATCCTGAACTGCCTGGGGACATAGATCCACTAGATTGGGATTTTCACACCAGTGCAACCTGAGTACGGGCCTTGCATGTGCCATGAACTGCAAGGCGATGCTGGATCAGACAGTCTGCCATCAGCTGTCATCAATGACTGCATTTGAGACCTAGGATAACTAGATAAATATTAACAACTGCAGGAAAACTTGAGACTAAGTAGTGCTTCTCAGCAGACATTGAGGGGCAAACCTGACCAACAAGAAAATGAGGGACACTAGTGGCCTTTGCTGTGCAGCCACAGAAGAGGGAAACTGAGCTTTCTGCATCTGGTAGCAAATATGAAGGACTAAAACACAATCCCAGAACTCCACCCCACATGGAACAAGTCCAGAAGACATTGACATAGGAGAACTTGGGAAACACATGCCTGAAATAGCTGAAATGATTGCAATGGAAGTAAAGAAACAACTCCATAAGGGCACAGAAGAGATGAGATCAGACATAATCTCTCAGGCAAAAACTGAAATGACAATAATAATGAAAGAACTGCTTGAAACGTCTGAAGAAGAAACATAAGAAAATAGAAGAACAAAGGCAATGGATGGAAGCATTCAATGAAAAATATAGAAAGGACTTAGAATGCATGAACCAGATTCAAAGAGACTTCCAGGAAAACAAAGTTGCCATTGAAAGCTGCCAAAACCACTTGAATGAAGCTGAAGATTGAATTTCAGGCTTTGAAGACATCATAGCAGCTAGCGACCGTGAAAGAAAGGATCTCACAAAATCAACAAGGATCCAGGAAAAGTCAATTCAACAGCTGCAAGACGAGGCAAAGAGGAATAATGTACGACTTATAGGAGTCAATGAAAGAGCAGGAGGCAACACAACTGACATAAAAAGAATATTTGCAGAAAGAATAGCAGAAATTTTCCCAACCATGGAAACAGAACCTGATATACAGGTAAAATGAGGCATATAGAACTCCAAACAACCACAACCAAACTAAAAGTACACCCAGATATAAAATACTCAAGTTCCCAGATCTCCAGCAAAACAACAGAATATTAAAAGCTCTTAGAGAAAAGAAACAGATTACCTATAAAGGAAAGCCCATCAGAATCAGGGCAGACTTAGCACAAACCATCAAATCGAGAAGAGCTTGGAGCATAGTATTACAGGTCCCAAGACAAAACAGCTTCCAACCCAAACTGATATACATTGCCAAACTATCCCTTAAATTCAATGGAGAAATAAAATATTTCCATGACAAAGAACAATTGAACAACTTCATGAGTGCCAAACTAGCATTACAAAGAGTACTAAAAGATATTCTACAAAGAGAAAAATCTGACCACAATTTCAAGAACAACAGTAGAAAAGGAATGTCAAGAAGAGCAAGCAAGTAAACAAGTAGAAAAAGTAGGAAATGAACACTAGTAAATAGCATGACAATGATAAATCAACACATACCAGTTATAACTATAAATGTAAATGGTCTCAATTCTCCAGTCAAAGAAACAGACTGGCAGAGTGGATTAAAAAACAAAATACAATGATGCACTGTATACAGGAAACATATTTCACTGAAAAGGAAATCCATAGACTAAAAATCAAAGGATGGAAAACAATCCTCCATGCAACAGGAGCCCAGAAAAAAGCAGGTGTAACTATTCTGTTTGCAGACAATGTAAACTTCAAACTGACAACAATCAAAAGAGATAAAGAAGATCACCACATACCTGTCAGGGGAAAACTACAACAGGATGAGATAACAATAATAAACATGTATGCACCAAATAATGGACTGCCAAATTATATAAGTCAAATATTAACAGGCATGAAAATCCATATAATTAATAACACTATTGTAACAGGGGACCTCAGCACCCCACTGACACAAAGAGATAGGTCATCTGGATAAGAAATCAGCAAGGAAATAACAGATCTGAACCAAAGCTGCAAACAAATGGACTTTGTAGATGTATACAGAGTGTTCAACCCCACAACATCAGGATACACATTTTTCTCAGATGCACATGGGTCTTTCTCAAAAATAGACCACATCCTAGCCCTTGGAGCATACCTACCACAATGCAAAAGAACTGAAATTATCCCGTGCATATTATTTGACCACAGTGCAATGAAATTGGAAATGAATGGCAAAAGGAACTTCAAAATCTCCATAAACACTTGGAAATTAAACAACAACCTCCTGAACAACCAATTGGTCAGAGAAAACATAAAAGAGGAAATTAAAAAATACTTACAAACAAATGAAAGTATAAATACAACTTACTGGAATCTATGGGATGCAGTGAAAGCAGTCCTCAGAGAGAAATTTATAGCAGGTGATTTAACATATAAGAAAAACAGAAAGAGAACAAATAAATAGCCTAATGTTGCATCTTAAACTTTTAGAAAAAGAAGAACAAGTCAAGCCCAAAGCCCAAAGAAAGGAAGAGATTAGAATGCTTAGGGCAGAAATTAATGCAATTGAGACAAAGAAAACCCTCCCAGACATAAATGAATCCAAAAGTTGGTTCTTTGAAGGAATGAATAAAATTGATAAACCTAAAGTGAACCTTATCAAAAAAAAGGAAAGAAAGAACTCAAATTCATGCAATAAGGAATGAAAAGGAT
>NW_004955426.1:15589427-15590977 GCF_000276665.1 Chinchilla lanigera
GGAACCAGAAGAGACCCAGAATAGCAAAAGTAATCCTGGGCAACAAGGACAAGTCAGATGGAATCACAATCCCTGACCTGAAATTATACTATAAAGCTACGGTCATAAAATCAACCTGGTACTGGCTAAAAATCAGACCTGAGGATCAATGGAACAGAATGGAAGAAACAGCCACAACCAAAAACACACTCAGCCACCTCATCTTTGATAAAGGAGCCAAACAAACTCAGTGGAAGGACCATAGCCTCTTTAATAAATGATGCTGGAAAAATTGGCCTTACACCTGCCAAAGAATGAAAACAGACCCAAGTCTATCACCATGCACCAAACTCAAGTCAAAACGGATCACAGATGTCAATATTAAAACAGAAATGTTAAATCTATTGGAAGAGAAAGTAGGTAAAAACCTTGAAGACATACAGGTAGGCAGAGATTTCATGAACAAAAACCAAACTGCACGTGAAACACGTCAAAGAATCACCAACTGGGATCTCATCATATTGAAAAGTTTCTGCACATCTGAAGGAATCACCAGCAGAGTAAAAAGAAAACCCACAAACTTGGAAAAAATTTTAGCTGAGTGTCCCACAGACAAAGGGCTTCTATCTAGAACATATAAAGAATTAGAAAATATCAGACCCCCCCCAAATTCAAAGACCCAATCCAAAAATGGGCAGCTGAGATGAATACACACTTCTCAGATAATGAAATACAAATGGCAAATAAATACAGGAGAAAACTTTCATCATTAGTCATTTGAAAAATGCAAATTAAAACAACACTGAGATTCCACTTTACCCCAGTAAGAATGGCTAGCATTAAGAAATCAATCAATAACAAATGCTGGTGAGGCTTTGGAGAAGTAGGAGCTCTTCTCCACTGCTTGTGGGCATGTGGACTGGTGAAACCACTTTGCAAATCAGTTTGGAGATTCCTCCAAAAACTAGGTCTAGAGGTCCCATTCAACCCAGCTATCCCCCTGCTGGGTATTTTCCCAGAAGATCTAAAAACATCATATCACAGTGATATATGTGCACCTGTGTTCATAGCAGTACAATTTCTAATTGCTAAACTGTGGAAGCAACCCAAATGTCCATCCACCGAGGACTGGATAAGAAAATTATGGTACTTTTATATAATGGAATATTACTCAGGTATAAAGAAAGATAAACTCGAGGCTTTTATAGGTAAATAGTCACAACTAGAGACCATACTCACAAGTGAAATAAATCCGACCTGCACATGCAAGCACCATGTTGTCTCACTAGTGTAAAACTTGAAAGAGTTAATATAAACTCAGAGGTATGATAGACATTGTGAAATGATAGCAAAATGCTCAAGGGAAAAGGGCAACTGGGATGTGGGAAAAGAGAAGGGAAAGAAGGAGAATTTTTTTATGTATGTATATGCAGGATAGTTAACATAGTTGATCTACTATCTTCTATTTTTTGCTGAAAGAAACTTAATGAGTCTTTGATTGATCAGTACTGCATGTCTGTATTTGGTTTGGTGAGAAACCACTTTGAAGATATCAATATGTAATACAACAA
>NW_004955426.1:15591077-15635502 GCF_000276665.1 Chinchilla lanigera
AACAAAAACCAAACTGCAGGTGAAACACGTCAAAGAATCAACAACTGGGATCTCATCCTATTGAAAAGTTTCTGCACATCTGAAGAAATCACCAGCAGAGTAAAAAGAAAACCCACAAACTTGGAAAAAATTTTAGCTGACTGTCCCTCAGACAAAGGGCTTCTATCTAGAACATATAAAGAATTAAAAAATAGCAGACCCCCCCCCAAATTCAAAGACCCATTCCAAAAATGGGCAGCTGAGATGAATACACACTTCTCAGATAATGAAATACAAATGGCAAATAAATACAGGAGAAAACTTTCAACATCATTAGTCATTTGAAAAATGCAAACTAAAACAACACTGAGATTCCACCTTACCCCAGTAAGAATGGCTAGCATTAAGAAATCAATCAATAACAAATGCTGGTGAGGCTTTGGAGAAGTAGGAGCTCTTCTCCACTGCCTGTGGGCATGTGCACTGGTGAAATCACTTTGCAAATCAGTTTGGAGACTCCTCAGCAAACAAGGACTAAAGATCCCATTCAACACAGCTATTCCCCTTCTGGGTATTTTCCCAGAAGATCTAAAAACATCATATCACAGTGATATATGTGCACCTGTATTCATAGCAGTACAATTTCTAATTGCTAAACTGTGGAAGCAACCCAAATGTCCATCCGCCGAGTATTGGATAAGAAAATTGTGGTACTTTTATATAATGGAATATTACTCAGGTATAAAGAAAGATAAATTCGAGGCTTTTATAGGTAAACAGTCACAACTAGAGACCATACTCACAAGTGAAATAAATCAGACCTGCACGTACAAGCACCACATTGTCTCACTAGTGTAAAACTTGAAAGAGTTAATATAAACTCAGAGGTATGATAGACATTGTGAAATGATAGCAAAACACTCAAGGGAAAAGGGCAACTGGGATGTGGGAAAAGAGAAGGGAAAGAAGGAGAAATTTTTTATGTATGTATATACAGGATAGTTAACATAGTTGATCTATTGCCTTCTATTTCTTTGCTGAAAGAAACTGTTAATGAGTCTTTGATTGATCAATATTGCATGTCTGTATTTGTTTTGGTGAGAAACCACTTTGAAGATATCAATATGTAACACAAAAACATTGTTAATCTAGTACCACTTTCTAACTCTGTATTGTCTGTACTGTTCCTTTGCTATTTTGTAAAAGGTTGTCTGTCAATGTTTTCCTCCTTTTATTTTTAAAATAAAAAAGAAACTAAAAGAAACTTTTCAAACTATATCTACCATTCCTTATAATTTTTAGAACTGCATTTTTATATTTTAACAAAGTTTTAACAATATATTTTTTATAACATCAAATTATGTAAATTATTTTTTAGCATCACTTTCACACTTCAAGAAACTTCTCAAGTTCATGAAACAATGCTTAGTACTTAGCTTGATCTTTCTGTTACAAAAATACACTTAGCCCTTTTTTTGTTTTGTTTTTCTGTTTTGTTTTTCTTCTGGTTCCAGGAATCATACTCACAACCTTGCACTTGCCAGGGAGACACTGTGCCGCTGATCTAAATCCCCAGGCCCTTAGCACTTAGTCTTTTATGAATCATTTTAGTCTTTCCTATCACATTTAAATTCTAGTTGGAGAAATTATTTGCTGTTTTAAAACTCTGGATCTTTCATCTTGTTTTGTGTAATTGAAATTAACAGTTATGATTGAAAAATGTAAAATCAATAAGTAAATTTTATACTTCATAAATTCCAAGCATATGTAATATATGATGAGAAACATCACCTTCTTACAAGAGAATAAACTTATTTTCGCTTAGTTGTGATTGACTAATAATCTCAATTTGACTTCTAATAAGTCATTAATATATTTGAAATGTTATAACTCATAGGTTCAGATTTTTTAATAGGACATGGACAAGGAGATTGTACAGTTTTACAATTCAACATAACTAGTTATCTTTGACACAGTGATGAACATATGCATATTTTAAGCTTAATAAATAAAATTATATATTGATTGTGCTCTTCATATAAATATTGAAATCAGTATCAATAACACCTAAGCTGTAATTCCCAGAGTCAGCATTTATATGCATTTGGAGACAAAACACATGCTATATTAAAATCTTACACTTGTTTGAAGGAAATAATTTATAAAATTTTCTTCATTTAATGTGAAAATTCATGTATGTCACTAGGGAAATTATTCCTTTTTTAAAATCTGAGTCCTCCCACTGGTTTTTCGCAAATGCTGCCTATAAAGCCTATATGTAAAACCTGTCAAATCTACAAATTGTATAATTCGAAGCACATTTTTTTCATAAGGATTAGACAGGACAGTAAATGTATCACAATAAAATAGCAAATTGATTTATATATTGTGCTAACTTATCTATTTTTTTTTCCAGTACTGGGAATCAAACTCACGACCTCGCACTTGCCAGGCAGGCTCTGTGATGCTGAGCTAAATCCCCAGTCGCTCATGTGCTAACTTATCTAATGCATGCTTTCATTGCAACATGTTTTCAGCAGTTTAATAAGAAGTTTATTACTTATGCACATAATACTTTAGAAACTCTACACTCAAGCAAGTCCTTTTCTGTTATGGTAGGGTGTTGTTGTAAATTTGTCCCATTATTACCAGCAGCTAGAAGGCGATACCGTGTGTGTAGAACACTGATTACAAAATCCTGTTTTGTAGAAGCAGTGCTCACGGATACACCTTTGTCCTGTGACAGAGAACAGTGTGTCCACAGTACATGCATGAGAATACACTCCGGAGTTGGACAGTGCCATTTGCAGCACTCTTCTATGAAGAACTAATTATGAGTATGAGTGTGAACCTTGGTGGATAATGAAATGTCCATGCTAGAGAACTACTACTAAAATTATGAGGTTACTTACAATGTTATATTTCAACATCTGCAGTCAGAATCATGTTCCACAGAGATAATTTAAGAATTTTTGTAGGGTTTTTTCGATTAATATTAATTTTTCTTTTGCGTATAACCAATACTACTCATCTTTTAAATCAGTAAAAACCATATTTAAGGGGCTGGGGATTTAGCTCAGCGGTTCAGTGCCTGTCTGCCGAGTGCAAGGTCAGTTCCTGGTACCTGAAAAAAAAAAAAAACAAACAGAAAAACAAAACAAAACAAAAAAACATGTCTAAGACAGAAGAGGTGGTGCACACCTATGATCCCAACACTTAGGTGGATGAGGCAGAAGTATTGCCAGGAGTTTCAGGGCAGCCTGGGCTACACAGTGAGTGCAAGATCAGCCGGAACAAGATAGTGATATCCTGTCTCAAATAAACAAATATATAAATAAATAAATAAGTAACACATTTAGTAAAAACAATCTCAGTGTTTTCAAAAAATGCTTTTCAGCGCCCACTAGAATCTGTATGCCAGTCTATAGTGCGGAATTTGGTCATTTTATCTTCATATTGCATCAGGCTCATCACTGTGATGGTCTTCAGCATCACAAGCCTAGAATGTTGAGGCATTGCAGCTTTTATAAAAGTTTGCTGTACTCCTTAAACTACTTTTCTAATTTACCCTCTAGAATATCCAACTGAGGCAGATTTCTTTATCACATGAAGATGTCCAATCAGAATATTTGTAGCTTTAATATTTATATCACTCATGATCACCGAAAGAGTTAGAAAAAGAGGTAGCACTCAAATCCAGGGTATTTGATATAAAAATAGGAGTTGTAAAAACATTTACTGTATTACTGACAGAGTAGGTTAAATTACATGGGATGTGAAAGATGCTCAAACCCAGACATCTATGTAATCTGGCTTTTTTGAAAAATTTAATTTAAATTTTTATGTTTTATTTAAAATTTTTGTGTTATTTAGATACACAAAATTAGCTGTTTTGCTACATAAATTATTGTTTATGTAATAATGAACATATTTTCAGAAAACTGTTTTTCTTGTTTCAAATATTAAATTGCTTAAACAGTATGTTTCTAACATTTTACTCAGGTTAAAACCACCAGTACATTGAATGTGAAAATCATAGACAAGTGTCTTTGAGTTATACAAATAAATGATGGTTACTATGTCTGATTTTAATCAGCAATGTGAATAGCACTATTAATAATGCAGCTTCTAATTCAGTAAAAATGTTATCACTGGATACCTTGCAGGCAGTAATGGCAGAAAAAGCAATTAAATATTTCTAAAAATACTTTCCAGATTATTTCACTAATGCAGTAGAGTAAGAAATATATTTAACATTGGATTTTGTCTTATTCTAAGCATTTTTAATAAAGAGTATAGTTTTTAAAAGGTCAAGAAGTATGTACTCTCCCAATAAATTACCAGTCACTTTTCCTTAAACTCTTGGTAAGTGCAATAATTGTCTTCTCCAATTTAATATCCAGTAAAGAGTTCTATTTAAAGTATATAATATGTAGACACAGAAATATTAAAGTTTAGTAATGGTGCTGACAGTCTAAGAGGAAAGGCTGCTTTCTCTTCTCAATTTAGAATGATTTTTGTTGAGTATATTTAAATTATAGCAACCTGGTCTCCTTTGAGAGCACATTATGGCTCTGGGACAAATATAAATACAGATTTGGTATCCATTAGATCTAATTGCTATTATGTTACCATCATATGACTAATATAGCATATGTGTCATTTCAATTTAAAATTTTTATTTCATTTGTTCAGTCATACTTTTTATTTTAATATAATGTGGTTATTAATGTCTGCAGATAAGATCTTATCTACTTATATAAATGATTCTATTGGTCACTATCTTAAATCAGAGAGTTGAATAATTTTTGGACTAAATAGCAAGAAATATTTTAGAGTTTTAATAAAATAACTGAGTTATTCTAAAATTTTACACCATATTTACATTGTGAGCATTGGTGTGTTGAGAATTTCTGTCCTATCACAATATTTCTAAAGTTTTCTGTTAATGTTAGATAGTTTGTGTCAGTTCTCTTAGAGTTATTCATTTGAGTTTCTTGAGTATGAAATTTTATAGATATTGAAATTTTGAATTTATTTTTGTGAGAAATTGCTTCAGCAACTTATTTAACAGACTTTAAACCTCATCTTTCTTTCTTTCTGCATTTCTTTCTTTCTTTTTCTTTCTTCCTTCTTTTTTTTCTTTCTCTGAAACATGGTATAATATAAGGGGCTGGATTTCACTGTTAGAGACATATGAGTTGAAAGCCAAGCTCAATTTACAAGGTTTTATTAATCACTATAAAATAACTCATGTCATTAAAACTCCCAATATCTTCATAAGAAAATAGAACTGGTAGGTACAGAATAAAAAATTAAATCATAATAGCTGTGTGGTTTAAGCCACCCCCTATAGGATAAAAACAAAATACACATATTTATTGTTGATAGGCAAGGAAACACATTTATCCATCTGTTGATATTTAATAGTAGGAGATAAGATGATCTTTAAAGAGAAGAAAAATTAAAAAAAAAAAAATGAAGAGTCTTAAATAACATTCTCACTAAATTCCCTTAGACTAACGTAAAGGACCTAAAGTAAAAACAGTTCAATTCCATCATTATAGAACAAGTGCAGAGAATTAAGAGAACAGATATTGATCAGGTTTAAATCGATGGCTGCATTTGCAAAGTGCAATTTTGTCACTTTGAGGAATCAGTAACGGGGACAAGTCCTGTTCTTACGTATGTTTGAAGAAATGCGGAACTAATAGACATGTAGAATTATAAAGCCTTAAAAGGAAATTCCTAGGCAGTCTAACTTATTCTGCTCATTATAAATTGTTAAACTTTCTCCATTTAAATCTAGCAAGACTACTCAACTACATTTCTCATTGCCATCTAAAGCTTTGTGATACATGTAAAATATTTGATGTAGTCTATAATTTATTTTACTATACAGAGGAGGAAAATAATCTAGAGTTGAAAAGCCAGATGGAGAATTATTTTAAAATGAAATTCTCTAGAGCTGATCCTTATGTGAATGCAGCACCTAATGTCAGCGGGAGGTGGATTAACATCAAAGGGCAGGATGATTTGGAGAGAGAAAA
Organism: Chinchilla lanigera; assembly: GCF_000276665.1. Classification (NCBI taxonomy): domain Eukaryota; kingdom Metazoa; phylum Chordata; class Mammalia; order Rodentia; family Chinchillidae; genus Chinchilla; species Chinchilla lanigera. Next base: position 15,597,107 of record NW_004955426.1, read on the forward strand.
CAGCTCTGGCAGAGTCCTGGATGTCTAGCGACATCTTGGAGAGACAGCAGTCTCAGGTCCAAACGAGCCACCACAGGAGCGTCTTGTTTCCGGGTGAGCCCACATTCATTTTAGCTGAGACAAAGAGCTTTGTTCCATAATTAAGGCATCAAACAGAAATGCTAGTGTTGCAGCAGATAGGACAAGATTGACTTTCTCTGTCAATCTCTTTTCCTTGTATATCATTTTTTGTCTCAGCTAATAAATAGTTCATGTGCTTCCTTTCATTTCTTTTTCAACTTCCACATATGATAGCAAACACTAGTGTGTCTCCAAAATATACCAATATCTCACCATTTCTTATCAGGTCCATAGATACTAACACCTTGTCCAAACTAGTAAAATCAGGGACACACTTCAGGTTCCCTTATGTATTTCAGAGTAAATTAAAAAAGTAAGTAATGTCAATTATGTAAATTAACATAAATGTGAATATACTTGTTAATTCATTTCATATCTACTACTAGGTTCTATTTGTTCACTGAAAAGAAAGTTTTTTCTGTTATCTGCTTGTTTCTTTTTTGTAAGACAGAATCTTTCCTGTCCCTGTGCAAGTACTTTGAAGCCAATGATACACGGCATGTTAACTATTGTTTTTGTCTTATTTTCTTCATGAAGTTTTGTTTTATTTTTTCATATATATATATATATATATATATATATATATATAACAGGCCAAGTAATAGAAGGAAAATAGGCGAATAGGGAAAGGGCATGAGTAAGCTGAAGGTCAGGGCCTAAGCAAGTAACCCTGGGTAGTGAACCTGGGCAAGCTAGACAGGGCTTTGGAGGGTTGGGGTGAACACAAGACAGCAAAGGCCTGTCTTTGAACACCAAAGTCCTGGCAGCAGCAAGCACCATCCCTGGCTTCTGCCATGAACACTCGCGTCAAAGGCCTAATACAAGATCCTGGACTTAAACGCCTGAGGCTTTTCCATCTCTCAGAACCCCTAGCCCCGGCAGTGGAGGGGGGGCTTTAAAAATTTTTCTAATAAAACATTCACTGGGTTATTCCCCACTGCTTGCTGTTTTACCTCCTCAATCTTACCACCTTGAAACAGGAACCAGAACAGGAGGATGGTGGTTACAGTTCCTCCTTCTGATTTAATAGCAAAAGTAACACAGATTAAAATACGGCAGTAAAGGGGCTGGGGATTTAGCTCAGCGGCAAAAGCGCCTGCCTGGCAAGCGCAAGGTTGTGAGTTCGCTTCCCAGTACAGGAGAAAAACAAAAACAAAAAAAAAACATAAAATACGGCAGTAAAATGCCCAATTATTTATGAGAAAAATGCATTTCTAGATTTTTTGGGGGGTGTGATTAAACACTTGAGGTAGGTTATTTGCAATAAAATCTATTTAGCTCAAAGTTCTAGAATTTAAGAACATGGCGCCAGTGATAGCTCTGCTCTGGTGGAGTGTCGGGGCGAATCACCGGTTGAGGCAACAGGGTCACTGGGTCGGGTCTGAGAGCTCCTGGAGGTTGGATTAAGGACCCTGTCCCACCCTGTAAAGCAAGTTTGTAGGTTTCGATGACTCCAATGGGAGAAAAGGAATTTTTAGCTTGCATAAGAAAGAGGCACGAGTAGGGTTTATTAGGCACAAACTGTAGGACACTCTCAAAGACGGTGCTGGTGCTCAGAGAAGTGAGAGGTTTATAAGCTGGAATGGGGCGCATTCAGGGTGTCTTCAGGATGGGTGATCTAGACTGCTAGTCAAGTTACCACAGAGGCATCTACGTGTCTAAAGTTGAGACACACTGCAGCCGATGTCACTGCCGCCTTGGTCTTGGAAGTGTTGATTTACAGGTGTAAAGGACAGGTTACCTGGGTGGAGAAAGCCTACAATTTACAGGTGAGAAGGAACTTTTAGATCTCTTTTTCTGTTTTTCAGCTTCCTAGATGAGAAAGAACTGTAATTCTTCTTAATTTTAAAACTCTCAAATTTCTTGTCTTCTTTGTACCTACTTTTAATTTCTTATATCCTACCTCAGAGTGGCCACGTTACTCTTTATATAACAAGCTTCTCAGAGGAAGCAAGTTGGGGTGCCAAGATAACAACTTGAATTCCTGCAGGGATGTGTTGTCATGTCACGTACATGGGGAAGAGAGATTGGACTACTGAGAATCAACAAGAGTGATTACAATGAAATATGTTTTCAAAAATGAATAAACTGTTTGAAATGATTTGAAATTTAAAAGATGTATTTAAACATAATGCAATCAAGATTACATAGAATTTATCCTGTTTTTAATTTGTAAATACTTAATGTGAAATATTCTATCACTCTATTGTATTATATTAATTTATTTTACTGAGTGTTCCTAAATGAAAGTTGACCAAAAATAATAGCATTCACATTAATCAACTTTTTAAGATGATATTTTCTTTTTGACAGGTAATATGTAAATTATTCAAAGATGAAAAAATTTATTTAAAGTTTAAAATATATATTAGATTAAATAAGAGTGATTCAAAAATAGATGTAAATTGAAGAGATTCATGGGCATATAAAATATTGTCATGTAGAGCAATTTTAAATTTATATTTTTCCTCTGAAGATAATTTTAGTGTATGAAATAGACTGACAAGAGACAAAAGCAAATAAAATCAACAGTCCTAACCACAGAAGACATATAAACGTATGAGATCCAAAGTAAAGCAATGTGATAGAAATTGAAACAGAAAAGCTAAACAAAAATATAAGGGCTTGGGCTACTGAAGGGAATGTATGGGTCACAGGAAATAGTAGATGTAGGGAGGAGGTGCACAGAGATGAACAATTATCTTGTTATATCGATGAAGTCTCCCATATAACATCTACCTGTGGTCATTTCTACCTGTACTGGTGCCACATTTCAGATCTCTTCTTCCTGTGGGAAGATCTTTCCTGAGGAAGTATCTTGCCTTATCATTGGAGATAGATGCACATTTCCTTTTACAAAAGATACTTTCTTAGAGCTATAATTTTTATATGTCACTCTCTCCCTCTCCTTCCCCGCTCCCTCATTAGTGGAGGTTTGCAATACATTTGTGTTGAGGAATTGGTATCTTTATGTACAGCACATACTGATTAGTTTTAAATATCTTTGTCCCTCTCCCTCACTTCTCCCCTCCGCCTGATCCCTTTCCACCTCCAATAGTCTACCATTCTTACGTCAATCAAGGACAGTTTATATGAGTAAACCACTCAAAATAAAGCAAAGGATCACAGTACAAATTTGGTTTGTGAGAATAAATTATTCTGCTTGTAATCCAGTGTACTCGTATATCAAAGTATGGGGAGGAGGGAGAGAGAGAGAGAAACAGAGAGAGAGAGGAATCAGTTGTGATCATGTGACTGATGAGATGCACTACTCATTGTGAGGCACCTCTTGTTTATCAAGTAAAAATTTCTTCTTAACAGAATTTGTTCTCCACAATAGTAATATACTGAGTCCTTTATTTATGTCATTATGCACTTCTGGATATTTATTTCATACTTTAGTTAACTATTTAATATCACTTTATTGTTTCATTGTGGCCATTATAAGCATTTTCAGTTTGATCCTATAAACAGGCGCTATGTGTGGTTAATTAGGTATGAGGAAAATGGGAGTTTGTATAAGCAGTCATCAGAACTCAAGAATCAATATTATCTTGGGGAAATCATCATACAAAGTGCAAAAGAGGGACATCATAAAATACACCTGAGTAACAGTCCTTAAAACATCATTAAAAAGGAGAGAACTTGAGAAACTGTTACAGTGAAGAGTAGCATAGAGATATTACAAATAATTGTAACGAGAAAGACATTAGACTCAGAAAAAGAACTATGATTAAACAATAGACCTTAGCAAATAATAACTTAAAAGGAAGGTGCTGTGCCGCTGAGCTATCTCCCCAGACCTTATAATAACTTAACAATACTGGTTCAGTAATTTAAAACTATATACAATGTTTAAAATGTTATCATTTGTTCAGTACTTAGGAAATATCCATAAAAATTATTAAATGCTAAAATAATCTAGAAATCTGCTAAAAGTATGACATAATAGTACAAACTAGAAATGAATACTAATACCAAAAAATTACAAAAAAATTAAAACTTTGATTATCTAAGATGAAATATCTGGTAAATTTAAACTATTGCTATGGAAACTTTATAATTCAACTGAAATATCATGACTTTCTTTTATAAACTTGTAAAATGTTATAAGTAAGCAGTGTCCCTATTTTTTGAAAGTGTTTTAATTGCTGACAAAAATGTGCATGCATGCTTGTTAAGAACAGACTACTGAACTCTGAAGAGTGTTCAATAGCTACTCAAACTTGGTTTGATTAGTTCTAAATATCTGTGTTCAATAAATGTGTTCTACAATCCTTAATAGATAATTATGCTTTTTATTGTAGTGTTAGAGGTCCAGACATGTTAACTTATCTCATATAACACTGGGATAGCAAAGAATACGTTTCCATTTAACTTTTAATTCTTAATTCCTTTCAGAGCTCTCCCAATTTAAATGATAATGGCACAAATATAATATATAAAGCTAAATTTTCTAAACATTTGCATAAGATAAATAGAAAAGTCTAGGGAGGCAATAGCAGTTTAACTTTTAACTACACTGGTAAACTGGATATATGTATATAAAAGTTATATCAAATCTAATATGCAAAATACATATCAATTAAATTTTGACTTTTGCAAAATTATATAGGAATGATAATTGCATATATTCTTGGATAAAATTATTACATGATTAGTACTTATCCTCTCAACATCATTGTATGTATGCAGATAAATTGTTACCAAATGAAGCCTTAACTTTGAGATTTTTTTTGTATTGGGAATCAAACTCACGACCTCATGCTTGCTAGGCAAGCACTGTGCCACTGAACTATATCCCTGGCAAAGTTTTAAATGTTACCAATTTTGGGGTTTTTTTTTCTACCTGTAAATATGCATTACACACTGAGATAAATTGAAGTTTAAATATTTTATTAGAAAATTAAACATGAATTTATAATAATGTAAACTACCCTATAATTTTAGTTTTACAACTTTTGAGTACTTTACATTTGGTATCTTAGAAAACAAACTTAAGTGTAAATTTCATTCATTGTAGATTCTTGGCTAGTATAATAGTTCAGCTGAATTTAGAGTCACTTTTCTTGGGCTTGAAATCAGATGCTCTCATTTGTCAGCTTGATTACACCAAACACATCTGGCTTACATAAGAAAATCGAACAGTGTTCTTATCAATGTCATTACTGTCAATATCATTACCATCATTGATCATCATAGCTATCATCATTTATAAAAATTCAAAAGCATACACTTTTAACACAATTTGGAATTTTCTAAGTAAGTTTATTAAGCAATTATCTAAGCAAGATATAATTACTTTACCTGGAATAAAGTTTTGAATCAAATTTACTATGCATATGAATATTTTATTGAAATGAGTATGCTGATCTGTTCATGTTAGGGAAGGTAATGAATTGGCAGATTACACCTCCAATCTGTCAGTCATACAATCTGCCAATCATACAGCTTCTTGGTGAGTGACCAGGAGGCCAGCACACCTGAGTTTCCATTAGCTCAGTTAACAGACAGGGAGGAACGCAGAACTTGTAACAAAACAGTTGAAGAGGATCATTTTCTTTTTTTTCAGGGTGGTATTATAACATTTATTAAAATAATGCTATGGGTTAAGAGAAACAGCAAAGAACCAAAGAATTAAAATACAAGCTATGTAAAATCCCAACTAAAACCCAAAAGTGTCTAATATATTCATTCATTAGCTAATTAAAAGCCCCCAAATGACAAGACACCCAGTAAAATGAAGTACTGCAAAGCAATTGGCAATTTTCAGTTGCCAAAACTGTGGATTTTCCATTTTGTATGCTTTTCTCAATCAAGAAAAAAATTCTTTTTCAATGTTAAATAACATATATATAAAACAATATAGAAAAGTACATTAAAAACTTGTAACAATGGCTGTAAATACATTATCTTACATGTTTCTCAAAGGCAATAGGTTGGTTATGGTACATACATAACATGAAACTATTTGTGGTCTGTGTGAGCAATTTCTGCCCTATGAAAATGATCCTCTAAGGTAGTAAAGAAGAGGCAAAAAAATACATGTCAGCTGTACACTAACATACAAGCAACACTCCCATCTACCCACACTGAAAAATTACATAATATTGTCAGAAAAAAAGTCTTAAAAACTACATAATTTAATAAGAAATAAATTCAATAAAGAATGATAATACTGAGAACCAAGGCATTCAGAGATTTCAAAAGTCATGCTTTTTTGTTTCAGTTGATCAAAAAAATTGTCAATTAACTTTTCAAAAGTTTGTTCTGAGCCAACATTACTTATAAACATCACACATTTATTATTTCATACATTTACTTTCTTCCCCATAAAAGACCTTTGATAAACATTTAAAATGTCCAGGTGTAATGCAATTGAGATGAAACTCGATCAACTACTCTGGAGCAAGCAATAACTTGTTCTGCAAAGTCTTGCATGGAGAGTATGGATTCATCTGCATAGACATTATAAAATTTGCATAAAATACCACGGACTGTAACAACAGTATTATTAGAAGTTCTTCTTTGGCAATGACAGGAAATGGTTTCCTCAATGTCCTACATAATCTAACTTGCAATATATGGAATCTGGAATAAAAGTGCCTGAGTTCTAATTCTAGCTGTCTTTGCTCTCACCTATATTAGCTTGGGCAAGGGCTCCTTTGCTGTAAATTGCTTCATTCTCGATGAATTTCAAAACAAATAGACGTACGTATTTAATTTCATAGAGCTTACCACAAGAGAGATAATAGTTTTTCATTTGCATTTCATGTAAAATAATAAAAGTTACTGACAAAATTTAGAGACAGAATGACCAGCCTAACCAATAGACTAATGTTTGATAAAATGTCAAGAAACAAATGATTTACAATAAATCTAAAGTAAACATTTTAATTAAGAATCTTAAAATGCAGATATTGACATCAGTTATTTTTTCAGCAATAAATTCATTTAACAAGAAGGTGGGGAGAAATATTAAAAGATTATTAAATATTATACTGTACAAAATTAAATGATTATATATTTCTAGAAGATGAGATTCCTAACTTTATAAATGTGATGTAAGTTTGTTTTACATCTGAAAATTGATGCAAATCAACACATGAACTAAAAGTTCCCACATATATACGTATTATACTGGTAAAGAATTGTGTAACAGCTGGGCTTGGGGGATCACATCTGTAATCCCAGCACTTGAGAGGCTGAGGCAGGAGGATCACTATGAATGACAGGCCAGCCTGGGCTACAAAGTGAGTTCAAGGCCAGCCTGAACTGCATAGGGAGACCCTGTCTTAAAGACAAAAAAATTAAAGAAAGAGTTGTGTAACTTATTTTTATTAGTTTTGTAAGTTTTATTTACCTGAGATTTCTCAATAGGTAAAAAATTTCAAAATTTGTGTACATGTTTCAAATATGTAGTTGTTAAAACAGGTCTGGATCGATAATTTCATTTGCATTATAATATCAGTCTACTTTGTGAATTTTTACCTTTTTATCATGCATGTCTGAGATTTATCAATTTTGTTAGTCTTTAAAGTACATAAATTTAGACAGTGTTGTGTACTGTACTATATGTTTGCATTTTCAGTTCAGTAGTTTCTTGTATTGACTGGGTTTTCATTTTATTTCTGATAATTTTTAGAAACAATATTTTGCAGATTGGGTAAATTCAAATTATTTATTCTCCAGTTTACTAATTTTATCTGCTGTTATTTCTTTCTTTCTTTTTCTTTTTCTTTTTTTTTTTTTTTTGGTCGTTTTGAGACAGGGTCTCACTATGCAGTTGAGGTTGGCCTTCAGCTCACTTTGCAGGCTAGGCTGGTCTCGAACTCAGAAACATCCTCCTTCCTCACCCTTCTGAGTGCTGGGACTACACGAACGCACCACCACTCCCAGCAAATCTGCTATTTCTGAAATACTAGCAATACTGTTGGTTAAATTTTTATTTTATTTTTAATTCTATTTTTATGTTTTTTTGCTTCACAAACTTTAGGGTATTTTTATTTGTCTCAAGAGTAATTATAGTTGATTTTTGATGCATTGTTTAATACATGCATGGCATTAGTTGGCATTAGTTGTTTATTCTTATTCATCTAGTAATTTTTTCTTTTATCAACAGATGACTGTTTTTTTTTTTTTTAATATTTTACCTGATCTGTTAGGGATGCTGCTTCCTAGTTACTTCTTTTATTTTAGCAGACCATTGTCCTGCTGAAGTTAATCCTGAACTCTTGGCCTATTCTTACATGATGCTAATTCAAATGATAGGTACATTTCAGAGCCTTTGAGGCTTTACTTTTACCTGCTTGCTATAGCTGTGTTGTTATCAGTTGTTCCTGGTGGTGCTTCCAGGAATCCTAAAAGTGTTTTTGTTAGACTGATGTGTTCTGTGTCTTTCTATATGAGGTGGGAGTATCAGGGCTGCAAAACTGGAATAAAACTTCCTTGGTCTGGCTGCTTGCTGTGGTGGCCTCATTACTGCCAGGGCTGGCCAGAGAACTCCTATATCTTGGTTCGTAAAGTGATCCTCAGCCAACAGCATAAGGAGGGCATTTCTCCTGCCCACTGTTAATGAGGCTACCAATCTGTCCCTTTTCCTGGAGATGCTGGGCAATTGTTTTCAAAGGATTTGCCATTGTTAGCCAAGGAATGAGACCATCTTGGGGAGACGTGTTAGGGATTAGGAAATGCTCCATCTAAGTCATTATCTTCTGCCAAGTGGGGAAACAAGCAATTCTGTCACTCTTTTTCATTTTGTTAGTTTGTTAGTTTGTAAGTAGAAGTCTAACTTATTAAATGATGGAAACATTTCTTCTTTCTATTGTAGGTTTCTGAATTTATTCATTAAATCTCCTCTTTATGATCAATGATTTTGTCTAGTCTGAAATATATATGTCCTGATGTTGTTTGATAGAGTGTTCTGTAGATTTTATTAAATCAAAATAGTTACTATTATGGGGTACATAGTTGATGTTTTTGTTCCTTCTCATCCTAATTGTTCAGACTGTTATTGCGAGTAGAATACTGATCTTGCACTAAAATGAAAAGCAAAGTTATTAAATGATATCAACAACTTGGACATCTCTCTATGACTAAAAGAAGTTCAAAAGAACATATACTATGATTCCTTTTATATGAAATTCTACAACCTACACGTTAATTAAGTGTCATCAATGAGTGATCACACTGGTAAAGTGAGGTAGGGAGGAGTGGATTATGAAGGCCATCAGAAAACTTTGAGGAAGATTAAAAAATTTTGTTCTCCTTATTTTCTACATAAATCCAATAGCATAACCATGTGAAAACTAATCATACTATTCTTGTGGCAAAACTGCTTATTCAGTGGAGTCACCTGCAGAGCCCAGAGGCAGAGACAAGCAAGTGTGTTAGCTGGTGATCGACACCCAGCAAGGAACCGGGCACCAGTCCCGAAGGGCAGGAGGGGAGAACAGTTACACAGTTCTAGTTCTGGGTCTAGTTCTGGGTCTAGTTCTGGGTCTAGGTGCATGATTAGGTTTTTTTCTGATATGATTTAGAGAAGCTACAAAAATACTCCTACAAAACATGGGCTTACCTTGTGACATACCAACAAAGGTGTTTGACATTTTTATATAGGGAACAAGTAGTCTTATGATAAAACATGGGGTGGTATCAGGTTAGGTAACTATGACAACATTTATAAGAAACAAACTTAAGGAAACAAAAACTTAAGCTTTAAATTGCCACTAGAGCACAAAATGACATAGATTTGGTTCCCATATCACTAGATCTTTAAGTAAATGAGGTTAATATACATTTTAGAAAAAAAAGCAACTTGATTTTTGTGCTTTTGTGAAAACAATTCACAGATAATTGTATAAATTTATCATATTAGATTGTTTAAATTATGTGGACATCATGGGCTTTTGTACTGATACATGAAAAGAAAGACATACATTAAAACACATTAACACAGAAAAGGAGGGTTAATACAATCTTAGAAAAATTCATATTATGTAACAAAGAAAGACACCTTGAAAGCTTGATGTTGTGAGCAAAGCTATCATGCCTTTAGAATTGGAATAATTGGTATGAATATACAGAAAAAATGATAGTGATTGAAAGGTAACTAAAATCAAACCATGCAGATATGCTAGTATGGCAATTAAAGGGCTCAGGTACTTTTTTTTATTTTACTACAACTCATAGTGGTAGATAGGCACTGTATACTATTGTATTATTCAAAAAAAGTACCATAATGAGAACTGCCTTTTGAAGAAATTATTTTGTCAGTATTTCCATATGTGAATCAGAGTTTTTTCAAAATGTATTCATGGGGTAAAGTTAAATTGCCATTTTAAAGATAACAGATGAAAGTAAATAATAAAAGGATGTCTACTTATCATATAAAATAGCAGGTAGCAGACTCTTCAGGGAGTAACATAAATGTGATATGGCTTAATTCCAGAAGGTCCCCCAAAGACCTTGGGTGCATAGGCAGGGCTTTTGGGAGGTGATTGAAGGATTAGGATAATACAGCTGACTCCCTGTTAGGCGGACGGGTCAGGCGGAAGAGGTGGTATGTCTCCATCCTCAGTTCCTGCCTTCTCTCTCTGCTTCCTGTCCACCATGGTGTGAGAACTTTTCTTTTGCAGCAAGCTCTTCCACCGTGCAGTTCTTCTGAAGAGGCTGGCGGACATGCATGGACTGAAAGTTCTAAATCTAGGAAGTAAAATTAACCTCTGCTCTTTAAAGCTGCAAGTGTCCAATTATTTCTCAGCAGTAAGACAGTGACTAAGATTAAACATCCAGGAATGAGGGCTTGATTGTGTGATGACAAAGGACACTGTGTAGGACAATGGGAAAGAGAGATTATTTTCTTGAAGTAATAAGGGTTAAAGTAGAAGATATCTAGAAATTACTTTAGGTAACAATAATAAATAATATATAATCCTATTATGTTAATTACCATAGCAGTGCTATGCTCCATGCTCATCCAAGAGAAATATAGACACTTTACTCTTGAGTAGCCTGATAACTAATTATTGGAGAAAATGTACTGGAATTATATACTGATAGTGGATATGTAAGCAATAAAATGATACACTTTTGTCCATTTTATAAAACATTTTTACATATGTATAATGTGTTTTGATATAAATACAGAAAGTGAAATTTTTATTGTAGTCAAGCACATTGTCAGATCTTTTATCCATATAATTATCTTTTATGTATGACAAGAACCTCTGAAATCCAAATGTTTAGCAAAAATGCAATATTATTAACCATAGTACTCATGTTGTGTATTGAGCTGTAAACCTGTTTATCTGTCATAGCTGCTACTCTGGATCCATTAACTTACATCCCTGTAGATCCTCCCTCTCCAAACCCAGGCCACTAGACATCACTGTTTCTATCCCTGTGTATCAGAACTTTTTTAAATTTTAAAATCTACATGTAGGTGATATCATATATTGTTTTTCCATTGTTCACATTGTTTCACTGAGAAAATGTCCTTATGATTAATCAGCTTCATAACTATTGGCAACATTCAATATTCTGTTGGTTTATACCTATAAAGGTTTCTTTATACATTGATCCATTGATGGTGGCCCAACTGACATAATGGATTCCATGTGAACAATGATATAGAGAAACTTACTTTATTCATATACACTCTTCTTTGTATAGATAGTTCAAAATTAACATGATTAATTCTGAGCCCCAATACTAGGGCTGTTGAAATGAAACAGTAGAGTGGATTGTTTTTAAGATATTCAGTAAGCAGAAAAGATTATTTTATAAAAAATAAAGGACTTCATATGGACTCCCGTAAATAGCCTGAATTTTTGAATAGCTTTTTTTTCAGTTTCTAGTAAGTTAAGCACATCCTTTACATAGACTGATATGTAGAGTTGTAATTGTGTGTGCATGCATTATTAATCAATTTATTCCTCATAAAATTTCAGTCTTACCTATATTTACTTAATTAGCTACATCAACCATGGTATTGAACCTTTGTATTTATGTCATAAACTGTAATGTCACTTCCAACTAATATCATATATCTGGTGAAAATCCAGGTTGAACATAAAGTGTGGAAACACATTTTGTTCTACAGGGATATGGGTGAGCAAAAAATAAATATATTCTAAATTTATTTTGCTAACTTCTATGTTATTAAACAATTTTTATAGGTTTGCTTACTTGATAAATATCAGTCACTACAACTATATTAATAATGTAAGAAAAAAGGAAATTATCAATTTAAGGTGACTGCATGTCAATTTAGTTTATGGTGATATTTGAGGTGTTTGTCCCTAAAAATTAAGTCCAGAAACAACAACATGAACAAAATCCACCCCAAAGTCTCTTACACATATGTAGGTTCGTAATAAATACCTAAGAGACATTTGTATTCTGTGTCATACAATAAGCTAAAGAGTGCTGTGGAAAAATAATTCATTGGGCTTAATAGGATAACAGGTGGAGAAGGAACAACAGGCAAACAAAAAACTGTCCCTGGAAGCATCAGTAGAGGTTTGCAAACCATGAAACAATCCATCAACAGATTCCTCCAGTAGAGTGATAAAAGAGCACCAAGACAATGTCTCTGAGAAATTAGAACAGATCAATCAATTTTAAGATATGGATGTGTACAGTGACAGGGTGTTGCCATTTTTTGACAATATTGGTAGTATTCATGGCATAATTACTATAAAGATTATAGAGGAGTTTTGAATCAGTAAGTAGAGGGAATTACATGAGGGTAGCAAATTTCTCCACATCACAAAGAAAATCAATTTGAATAAAGGTATGTTTCTAATTATATAAAATTTAGGAAACCTAAAAGGATGAGTTATAGGAATAACAAAGTGATGCGAGGTAATATTTTGGTAATATTTTCTTGATTCAGTTGTGATTTTGTGTATATATCTCTTTGCCAAAAGTCATCTACTTGTACACTTAAAATTTACCTGTACTCTTTTGCAGGTTGTTGAAGACCACTACAAAGTGGCTCTAAGCTGGATATAATATTAACCAATTTGCTTTCCATGTTTACTTGTGAGTTGTCTAAAGCTTAGATACCTTGTCTGGAGATGGGCAGCAGGCTCATAGTAAGTAAACCTCTGTGAGTCCCTGGTCACCCTGAGGCCTGTACTGGCCTGTGAAGCTGTGATTCCTCAAAGGACAAGATAAGGCCACAGCTGAAGACACTTGGCTTCAATCCCAATTAACTACAAGGAGACTGCAGCTGCAGGCTCCACACTCCCACAGTAAATACCAGCCTAAAGATAAGGCAGTTCTCATTGACATAATTTACTACTTGGGAAAATTCTCCCAAGGTCCCACGAAATTCCCACATTTTCTTGTGTGTCTTCCTCCTTTGTTTGAAAACCAACTAAATACGGGCTGCCCAGAGAAGTCTTGGCCTAAATTGAGAGAATATTGAAGCTGTAAGAGAGTTAGTCCCTCCTGGAGCCCTGAAATAATTTCCATTGTCTCTTTTATTTAAGTCTTCGCCATCCACTTGCTTGGGAAATTGAGGGCCTGATCAGGCCACAATAACTAAGGGTTATTTAACCCAATAGCAGGTCATTTATATTCCAATAATATGATAGACAACACAAGATATCTACACTATTTGCATGCAATTTTGAAAAGTAAAGGCCATTTTGCAAAAAGTGTATCATGTTTGAAAATTCTGACATTTTTAGATGAAATATTATTTTTAAGATTTTGTAATAACATTTATCATGATGTAGTTTCAACTATGTACTGCAGAAGAGTGACACAGCAGTAAAATATAAGCATTATTGAATATATATATATATATCATATGGCTCACTTATTCCTTATTAATAGGATCAGCAAATATCATCTTTTCCTTTATCAAATAGAGCAAAAATAAATCTCATTTCAATACTATGATCAATTTTGTGGATAACACATGGTTTCAAAAATAATAGAAAGGTAAAAAAGTAAAAACAAAGACATAATAGTAAATACAGATACAAAATAAGTAAAAGCTAAATTATCAAATTCCTCCACAGGCACATTGTTGCACAATACAGCTCTGACTTAGATTTTTTTGTTTTTCTTTTGTTTTTCTTCCAGTACCGGGAACCAAACTGAGGACCTTGTGCTTGTTAGGGAGGTGCTGTGCTGCTGAGCTAGATCCCCAGCCCCTATTGTGCAATACAAATACACAATATTATGCAGCCTTGTAAAGAAATGGAATACACAGAATCAGGCAGACTCTAAATACCTCACCAATGTGGGCAAATAACAAAATAACAGTTTGATTCTTGTTTTGGTGCCTTTTAGGATTCTAACCCTAATTTTTGCTAAGGCTCTGTTTTGTTATCACAGTTGCAAGCATGTGAATTATAATTATAATCAGTTTCCCTGTGAGCAAAAAAGTTTTCTCTCCTTATATCTATATTGGTTGGAAAACAGGAAATTTTCATTTAAATACATTTTAGGGGACCTAGCATAATCACTATGCAGAAAAAATAATGGTTTAAATTATTTAAAATGGCAAACTTTCTCTACATTTTTTTTACCCCTACATTTGTGTAGATATGGATCTACATACATTTATACTTAGCTTTTGACTTTTCAGTGAAGCCAATTTAAAAAAATATATCACAAGAGAAAGCACCTTGGGATGAGGCTATAGCTCATTGGTACAGCACTTGCTTAGCACATACAAAACCCTGGGTTTTGATTCTCAGCATGCCCATCAGCAAAAGCAAAAGCAAAAGCAAAAGTATAGCAATGCAAAGCAAAATAAAGCAAAATAAAACACAGATCTCTAAGTTTACCTTCTTGGCTTTAGATGATATAATTTTTATATATTTTATGTACCTGCTTGTGTTTATTTAATTTTTACTTTAATGACATATGTATATTTTACTGATGAACAATTGTGACTAAATCTGAGATCTATTGAACCCAAACCTTCTGTACTTACAGATTTCTGAGCACTCATCACCCCTTCTTTCTTTCAATTTTATTTTTAAGAATAAATATATGGCTATCCTCATTAACTTTTTTGAGACTAATATTTTCTAATGTTCTAGCTAATATTTCTGAGATAATGTTTAAATTGATGTTTGCCAGCTGATATTCATATCAAGTCCAATATTCTTTATGTAGTTACCAAGCTGTTTCTTACATAATTTAAACAGTAAATGAGATAATTCACACTAATGACTTTTATTGTGACTCTTTGTAAAATATTACATTTAAATATCTTCTACACAAACAAGACCCTAATATTCTTTACTTGATCATAATAGTTCTTTTGATTGGTATGAAAATTTAAATTGTTTCATGCGAATATAAAATGATCTCTCTTCTATAAACTATTCTTTCATTGAGTTCAAATAAAAATACTCTGGTTTTGTACCCATATTCTAATCCCAGTACTTCTCGTACTATTTTTTTATAGCTTGATTCAAAATGCCACCAGCTGAGCGAAAGCAGAACTTCACGTAGCATTGCCTTTCCAATGATGCAAGGCGAATGTTCTAAGAAACAATGTGCAAATGAGAATATAAATAGATAAATGAATTTTCTCATCGTCACATTGTTTACTTTCTAACATCATAGCAACGTGGTTTCCACAAATGGTATTTTGTTCAGAACATGCATGAAAAGGTGTGTAGGAAATACAAAGAATTCTCTTTAGAAAAGTACTGCCAAAATACTATTTTGCTGAGCAATATTTTCTTTAGTGACATTTTGTTAAGAAATCTGCTAAATTTCATTAGATGTATTACTTACTAGGCTCTTTATTCAACTTTGTTAGTTTATAAGCTCAAGACAGAAAATGCACTTTACATATTTGCAATTCAACAGTGAAAGTTGTTGGCTTTTTCACAGGCTCTAAATCCAAATTTAAAAATTGTCCCCGTGACTGAACATGTATGTGAATACCATTGAATTCAGAGAGAAAATGTGTTTTTAATTATGTGTATGTATTTGTATGGGCATATATTTCTGAATCTAAATAATATTTTTCATATATAATATATGTGTTTATATTGATCACAGATTTTATATTATATAGTATATTTTAATCATTATATAATACCTTATTACCTTGCATTTAGACACATACATGTCTATATAAAATTTAAACAGGCAAGTAGGAGCCAAAATTAGTTACACAGGTATTTTTAACTGTAATGCTGTTAATGTTTTCTCTTTAAATATTTTTCTTATACACATATATTCAAATAAAACCCTTTCTAGAGTGCCTCAAAAAGAATTGTATTTAAATCCCCTTACTATAGATTTGCTGATTGTGTATGTAATTCACAACTTATATTTTATGAAAGTACCTAACCAAAAAGTTGCAGTGATAAGGTTCACTAAATAAATGAAACTTGGAAGTGTACTCCATAGATAAGGAAATCATCAGCTTTGTATCAGATGGTAAACAGGATCAGAACCATCCATAAATTTTCCTTTGATAAAAACTGTTAACAATGCTCATTAAATGCTGTGTTTAGTGCTTATATGATTCTCAGTTTTCTGTGGAGACTTTAAATTTTGGGGATTTTGAACTGAATAAAATAAATTTTCAAAATTCTAAGGAAGAAGTATACTATATATATAATGAGTTCTGTCCAATGTCATAGTCCTGGTAGCCATTCCAGGTAAGCTCAGGGTAGACTTTTCATTAGGATGTACCTCTCCTCTCTATATACACAGAGGACATTAATTTAATTAAAGTTAAGAGAATTTCATTGTACACTGATAAGATAAATACCTTTAAAATATCTTCTGCATAATCTCAAGATAATTTAAATGTAATAGAATTTTAAATAGAATTTTAATTCACATGAACTTATTGCATTTAAAACCATGTATTGAAGCAAATCTTAATATAAAGTTTCTAAGTGTGCAATTTAGCATCAATGTAACTGGTTCCAGTAACAATGTGGATTAGAAGAACAATAACTAGTAGAATAAGTATAAAAAGAAGTTAAAAAAGACTGTTTAAAAAAAAACATAAGAATATTCTGATAAAAATGCATGCCTAATGACATGGAGAAATATAATAAAATATTATTTTATCTTAAGAAACAGATTCATTTATTTTTTCAATTTTATTTTATAAGTACATGTTTGCAGTACATTAATTGTATAGTCATCTTGGGAAGTTGGTACTGTACATAGTAGAGCTTATTTCTTTTTCTAATCCCCTGCACTCTCCCTGCTCTTTTTCTTCCTCTAGTTCTCCTTTCCGTCTTTTCATTCTTGTCCATGTTGATAATCTTAGCTCATGTTTATGATATACAGTGTTTATATCCATTGAGGTGTTTGGAACCTTGCACCTGGCATATCTTCATTCTACCTATTTCCGCACACCCCACCTCTCAACCCTGCCACTGATCCCCTGAACCCTTTCCCATCTATAGGAGATCTATCCCTTTGTTCATTCTTTGGTCTTCTCTTAGTTTGTACTTTGTCTCATTCAGATGAAAGATATCATACAATATTTACATTTGTGTGCTTGATTTATTTCATGCAACATATTTTCTAAGTGCATCCATTTTCCTACAACTGTTTCAAATTCGTCCATCTTTACAACTAAGTAGTATTCTATTGTGTATATCTACCACAATTTATTTGTCCAGTTGTCTGTTGATGGGTATACAGGCTGTTTCCATGATTTAGCTGCTATGAATTGTGTTACTGTAAATCTTGGTATGCATGTATCACTGCAGTATGAGGTCTTAAGATTTGGGGAGAAGATACGTAGAAGAGTGATAGCCAGGTCATATGGAATTTCTAATAATAGCTTTTCCCAAAATATCCACACTGATTTTTTGTTTTGTTTTGTTTCTGTTTTGGTTTTTTGGTTTTTTTCTGGTACCGGGAATCAAACTCATGACCTTGTGCTTGCAAGGCAGGCACTGTGCAGCTGAGCTAAATCCCCAACCCCAGCCCATACCGATTTAGATAAGAGTTGTGCTAGTTCACATTCCCACCAACGATGTAGAAGAGTTCCTTTTTCATGATAGCTGTGTCAGTGTCTGTTATATTTTATTTCTTGATGTTTATCATTCTTTCTGGAGTAAGTTGGAATCTTATCATTGTTTAAATTGCATCTCTTTATTGGCCAGAGATGTTGGATAATTTTTCATATATCTGTTGGCCATTTGTACTTCTTCTGTTAAGTATCTGTTGCCCATTTCTTGACTGGGTCTTTAATTTCAGGTAGATGAATATTTTGAGTCCTTACACCTTCCATATATTGGTCCACTGTCTGAGGAGCAGCTGGCAAAATTTTACCCATTCTGTAAGTTATTGCCTTACTGTATTCATTGGTTCTTTTGCTGTGCAGAAACTTTTCAGTCTGATGTAATCCTATTTGTTGATTTTTGTAGTTATTTCTTGTGCAATTGAGTTTCATTTAAATCCTTTCCCATACCTGTGTCTTCCAGTAAGTTTAATGTTCCCATTTTAATGTTTTGATCTTGGCTACACTTTAATTTTAATTTAGTGTATGGTGAGAGATATGGGCTCCATTTCAAACATTTTCAGACAGCAACTTTTCCCAGACTGCTTATTGAATATTATGTGTTTACAAATGAATTTAATTACAAAATGTTTGCTAGTTTTTCCCCTAAACATGTCTGGTTTGGGATGGTATCACCTATTCTATGATAAATCTGCAGAAAAGGATACTTGGGCTTCTGGTTTGTTTTAGGAGATCTTTGTCATGTGTTGGGCATTAGTAAATTTCCTCTCAAAATGATAATGGTGGCTGGAGTATGCCACAGACTTAGACTCTTAGGGGCTTATTTTCACAACATAATTACAAAGCATAAATCCAAATGAAGTAAGGCCTCTTTGAATACAGATTAGAATTGGCATAATGTGATTTATTCTACATTCTGCACAAAAGCCAGTACTTCTACAAAGTATTGAGAGATAGATCCTAGTTGCTGATAGAAATAATTCTCAAATATTGCTATACATTTTGCAAGTTATTAATTTTTATGTTTTTATAATTAATTACTTTCTTCAACTTTTGTAGTTACTCTTGTCTTTATTTTTCCAAAGAATTACATATACCTATAACCAATTCAGATATTTAATCATCTCTCAGAATATTTGAAGACCTTATTACAGTATTACTTCTGTTGTTACTTGTTAGCATGAGTATGTTGTTGCACTTAGTATAATCCCAAAGAAGCTTATTGTATAAATTAAACTGAAATCTTCTACGAAGAGGGAAGATTTTATGGTAAGCCTGATATTTCACACCTTTTTGCTTGCAATACCATGAATAAGATATACCGAGTTCAGATTCTATTGGACTACAAAGGAAACAAACAAGTCCCATGGATTTTTTTAAAGTTAACCTTTGAATGTACAAATAAAAGCATGCATACTTCTATTTCTTAAAATCTCCAGGTATATAGTAGAGAAATGGAAACTCATTTTCCCATTTAACTAACTAGACAAAGTTCTTCCCATCCAAAGTGTTGGTCAGTTCTCTATACGTACCAACTATCAGGCTGACACCCGTTTTCATCGTATAAATTTCTCGTCAATTTATTGTTGTTCTAGGTTTTACGATAATTATAGTACTATAGGCACTCAGAAAGTAAGGTCACAGTTTGTAACCATTAGCCCCTAGATCTATTCCCAAAGAGTTACTTTCCAAGTTATTATTTTTTCTTAATAAATGCAAATTAAGTAATTATTTAGTGCAATTTTGAGTAGGCATTATTCATTTGAGAAATTGTTGCCATATCATGCAAAGAAAGCATTTTTCCACCTTTGGCACTTTACAATAAACTAATTTTCATGTAAATTGATTGCTGTGGGATTATCTTGCAGTCATTAAAATATTGCTGTATTGACATTCACTAATACCTTTAATTAGCAATTTCAAATTCCAGTGTTTAGCATTAAAAAGAACAGATATAATTTATTGCATCCTTAGAGCTGTTTTTCAGTTTTGCTTCTGTGCCCACTGAGTATATTAAACACATATTTGACATGTTTTGTTCCATGTTTAAGTCATCAGTGTTTGTAACAAACTCAGATTAGCCTATTTGCCTTGAAATGAAGATATTACTGGAATTGTGAACTTCTCGAAACCCCGTATTAGAATAAGGGATATATTTTTATTGTGTTTTAAAATAGAATAATAAACTAATCATAAATTTAAAAGATTCATGCATAAATAATAAAAAGATGTTTCATTTTTTAGTAATTATTGTTTTACTAAAACAAGACATTTTTCTTTTGGGAGCTGAAAAATTTCATCTTGGAATCCATGTACACATTATAAGATAATTCTTGGCTTGGGACTGATTCTTTCTTTGGTAAATGTCAGGTTGCTGTGCTGCATCTAAATCCAACTAAATGAAAAACTTACAAAAGGGACAAAAATATAAAAGAAAAATTTCATCAGATTAATTAGAATCAGAGAATACTATTTGACTCATGGGATGAAATTAACTTTTCTATCTTCACACTGTCTTATTTTGACTTAATGAATTAGAGTTATAGATCATACACTTTGGGTCAGAACCATGCTAAATGTATATCTATATGTTCACCCTTTTTAGTTATTAACTTGATCACACTCCCTTTCTCATGAAGATTCCTTGCTATTGAATCAAGCTAAGCAATTTCAAGCAGTAGACAAAGGTCTACAAATGCTGTGAATTAATTACAGATTTTATACACATATAAAAATCATTATATCGCATTCCAAGACTTACATTTTATATATGCTTTCCACTAAAAATGGTAAAATTCTGAACCATCTTAAAATATCAAAATTCATGAGTAGAAACTTCTCTTGATTCTCTCACAAATGGGATTTTACACCAATTTCTTAGTATTTCCATCTGTTTACAAGGATTTTACTGCATGCCATTTTGTGTATTACATGACTGTAAGAAACTCTGAGATTTTTACAAATATTACCTGAAACCCATTGCAGTTATGTGTAAAGTGAAGATAAATGCCACATTGTCAATGCTATGGTCTTTAGAACTCTCCGGTACATCAGGTTCCTTTCTAAGCAAGACTTCTCTTAAACTTTTTGTTCCTTCTATTTGGAATGCTCCTCTAATATTTTTATACCTATTTCCTTGCCATTGTTTACCACTTTATTTCGCTGATAACACTGGCTAAGGGAAAATCCCTCATCATTTCCTTCTCATTACAGCATTTTATATCATTGTTCTTTGCTCTTAATGGTTTGAAAATCTTCCATTCTTACATCTGATAATCTGAGCAATGTAGTTGAAGATCACAATATGTAATATAACAACCACTGTTAATTCCTATCATTTTGTTTTGAAATCCTGTATCACTTTTAATGTTCTTGCTTTGTTTTATTTATGTCTGGATATAGGTATGCTTATATTGTTCTTTTTCCTTTTATTATTCTCTTTAAAATAAAAAAAAAGAACAAGAAAATATATTACTTTTGTTCAGATAATTACCATCTGTAGCCTCTTAAAATATATAAATTCATTTAGGTTAGAAAGCTATATTTCTTTATCTCCTTTATATCTTCAGTGTGAAGAATAATATGGCATGAACGATATTCATATAACATACGTTAATATGCATTAGCTGAGAATCATTGAGACTACTCTAGTCTTTAATCTTCACTTTTTATATTCTCTCTGGTCTTTTATTGCCCGTGAAGTATTTAAACCATTAGATGTACCCTAGCATAATTTGACTTGGAACCTCAATACTTGATTGCTTATGAGTTAAATATCATGAAAATATACCTTACCCTATTAGATATTCTGAAAGAGTGTAGATCTAGAAGGGGAATAACATGAAAAATATGAGGTACTTTTCACTTTAAAGCCTAAGAAAAGAGTGTATAATGTTTCAAGGTATTAAAATACTGAATAGAAGCAACAGTTCGAAAGTTTAAAAAGTGAATACTGTATTAGGTGTTTGATAAAATCAAGCTCAGTGTGCATATGGCAGATGCCTTGCTTGAACAAGTTTCAGTCAGGTTCCTGACCCCTTCCCTAGGCCTATCTGTATCCTTGCTCCTAAAATTCAGCTTAAGTAAAGCTTCTGATAAGTCAATTTGGTATGAACCTTCTATAGTTAGTATCTGATCACCCTTGATATTCCATTGAGTTACTTGACCACCACGTTTCTCCAGGTAGTATCTGATGATCCTAGCCTCAATCCTGTTAGATAGGTTTAGGAAACTCTCCTTACTCCTGATGTTATCTCTCAGCACTTTTAAAAATCAGTGAACCTCCACATTGTTCTTTCCTTGGCTATAAATTTCCAACTACTCATATTTGAGCCCAATCACCTTTCATGTGAAATCCTCTCGTCATGGCCTCTATCCCCATAAAGATGATCTTGATTAAAGCCTGCATTACTATACTCTAACAACCAGTATTGAATATTTTTCTTTCATATGTTATAAAACATCAATATTCAAATTTAATTTTTATGCCTAAGCTTTGGATATTAAATGGATTGATACTTTTGAAAAGGAATTCTTATTGCTATTTTTGTCCTCACATTCCATTACAATTCATCTTCATTCTGCTTAGTTTTGGGTTCAAAAAGTAATACAGTCTCTTCCTGTATGAATATTAGAGAATCCGAATAATTACACTTTAATAAAATGAAACTCCAGTGTGAAATTTATCAAGTAGTCTTTCTCTTGCAATTTAATAATACCAAATGGCCTCTATAATCACTTACCATATAAAGGATCAAAAATATCCTAACTGGGCTCATGTAGGTAGTTAAAATTATTCTCAGATAGATCATATGAAAGCATGGAAATAGTATTAAAATTAAATTTTATTGCTCTTTTTGCATATAGTAAAAGTTAGATTGGCAATTTGATATGTAGCATTCAAATTTTCTAGGCCTGGACAGAGAAAGATTAAAATAGAGGGATAAAAGGGATTCACTCTAATACTTTTAATTTAGGAATGGTAATATCTAATCTGTGACAAATAGTTAATACACTAGAGTTAGATACCATTCTGATAAAAAGTTACTCTTCCATCAAATTGCATTAATGTGACTTACATGCATACACATATGAAGTCTATTTAGGATAGATAGCATTATGTTCAAACTTTCATGAATGAAGATTCAATTGTAGTTACGATAGTTGTACTGTAGTCCTTAGGAGGAGAGACTGAATTTTTATTAACCCTATTAAGGCCAGAGATACAAAATCAGAGCAATAATGTTAAACATGAGCTAATAAATTTAGAAGCAAACTGTATGATTGAAATTTAAATTAGATTGTTTCATAAAAACAGAAAAAGGAAAATTAGTATAGTTACAATGAATTAACTGAATCTCTTAGTATTATTTTGCACACATAAGAAGTTAGACTTTTAGAGATTGAGAGTAATTTCTTGAGGCTCTTTCATCACTACTGAAATGGCAAGAGTATTACTTTCATCTAAACAGTGTGAAAAAATATTATTTTTATAATACCAATTAGTAGCTGTCTTGGTCAGGGTTTACTAGAGGAACAGATATAATACAAGATAAACAAATGTACAAGGAATTACAAGTTTGGCTTACAATAGTCAGCTACAGAGTTGGATGAGGAAGCGTGCAGAGGGTGTCTGCACGCTGGAGATTGAAGAGCCCAGCCTGGGGCCTGGAACTCGCTGCAGTGTCCTTGCAAGTCCGTATCAAAAGGATGATGGGTCTGCGACGGAATGCTGAAGAATATACGATGAAGGCCGAGAGCCAACACCAGAAGGCTGAAGAGTCCCAGACGGAAGCCCAACAGTCTGCACCAGAAGCCAGGAGACGACCGAGCTGAAGGCGAAGACCGGAGCTCCTCTGAAGAACCAGCAGCCAGTCCTTCCTCAATTCCTTTTTTATATAGTCTACCCGCTCTGGGGAGGTGGGGGTGGTTCTCTACACCCACACCCTCTGCAGGCCTGCCTCTTGCACAGGCTCAGGATGAATACAAAGTAAGCACCCTGGACCCCTTCTGAGTTGCATAGTTAACCTTCTAAACTTCTCAAATTAACACAATAAACAACATCCCAGAAGGGTAAAGGTATGTCCTTTTCACCCCAAGAGGCAAACTGCTGAGTCTCTTAACCAAACCTCTAGATTCCCCAAGTTGACACAATGTATCAACCATAACAGTAACTAAATGCAAAGTGAAGATGATCTCTTTGGTAACTAGCAAAGTGCACTTATTTCAATCAGTGAAAAAAAAATTCTAGTGACTACCTATAGATATAACTAGCTGAAGGGTCTGAGCTTCTGAGTCTATTGAATTCCTTGTCTCAAAGAGGTGTGTTTTGAAAAGCTCTGTGTCTTTGCTGGAAAACCTGAACCTTTCATATGTGGGCTGGGGATACATTGTGGGAAAACCCTGGAACCTGTGACGGCCATAGAATACACAGCCTCCATGCTCTGACTGCACTAAAATAGAACATATCAGGGCCACATAATAAATGGAAGCAAGGCCAAGGTTATCTTTAACACAGTCTTCAAGTTTCTGATGTTTACTTGACAATGATGTTTAGAAATTGTAAGACTTTACACATTTTGTCCTAAGAGAATATGATAACATTATTACTGAGGGACATTTAAAATGGGGAGGATCCTCTGAAACTGGTCTACCTATCACAGTCAACAACATGTAACTAAATCACAAATAACATAGCAATGTGGGTTGAGTGCTAATTAGAGTCATATGAAGAGAACACATGAATTCAGGAATGATCATAACTATTATACTATAAATTCAGGAATGATAATGTCCATCACATATTCATTTCATTCTTTAGTCTTAACACTGCTGAAAATATGTCCCACAGTGGATAGATGCCACATGAGGTCAAAGTAGTAGTATTTTGGATAGTAACTGTTGTACAAGAAGTGATACACTCCAGGGGCTGGGGATTTAGCTCAGCGGCAGAAGCGCCTGCCTCGAAAGCACAAGGTCGTGAGTTCGGTTCCCGGTACCGGAGAAAAACCAAAAAAAAAAAAAAAAAAAAAATGATACACTCCCTACAGAACATAAGTGTGGTTTCAAGATCAAAAGACATTCATTAGAAAATTCTGCCTTTCCTTTTCTATTTTATGTAGGCTTTATTCTCTAAAGTAATGTTGCACTGCTAACTTCATGTCAATGTCTTATTCTTGAGGAACTCAAAGAGTAAAATACAGTACACTTTGCATGAGCATTTCATAGCCCAAGAGCTCAAGTCGTTGAGAGTAAGTAAGGATCAGCATAAGTGTGAATTTACACATGGAAATATCTGCCACTGAATATCTGAGGTTAGTTTTCTCAGGTAAATGTGCACAAGGATGTTTTCCTGAAGTCAACAATGAGAACTATTTTTCATTGTGATTGATAATTGTGACTTTTGGCCCTAGAAAGAACATGCAGTTCATAGGTAAAAATGCTGTTCATTTCTCTATGTACATTGGTGGATTTACCTATTATGTCTGTATTAATTTGTTAGGAGAAACAAGAGGATTAAAAATATTTAAATAAGACTATATATTTAATAATGTTTCATAGATTTTTTTGATGGTCATTTTACTACTTTTTGGATATATGAAGTAAAATGGTTAACAATTTAATATTCTTGTTTAATTAACTGTGTGTAGAAAATCGTGCATACTGAAAAATACTTCTGTGCATTGGTAAATATCTGATTTATTGTTTTGTCTCATTCCCCTCTCTAATGCTGCTCTTATTTATTAAAAATTTAATTATGTGAGAACAATTTTAATGTAGTTTTTGTTTATTTGTTTTACACCCATTGGCATCTTGCATTTAATATATTCAAACAGAATTATGGAAACTTTTTTAATGATAAAAACTCAGAGTGATTTCATTATTCAGCATTCAATATTCTGGCAGAGGACCTTCCATGTTATTAACCATGCTGTTGTTCATAACCTCATTATTTCCTCAGGAATGTTTCTAGGGAGATGATATTAGTTGCAAATTGTTTGAGTAAATGTTAGGCTCAAAAGTATAAAATCTTCCTAAGATTGTGAGGCTGTTGTAATTCCTTATAAACTTCAAGAATAATTTTTTTTAAATATCTCAGTTTTTTTTTTTTTTCTTTTCTTTTTTTGCATTTTTGAGACAGTGTCTCAATATGCAGTTCAGGCTGGCCTTGAGCTCACTTTGTAGACTAGGCTAGTCTTGAACTCACAAGGACCCTCCTGACTCAGCTTCCTGAGTGCTGGGATCACAGGCATGAGCCACCATGCCCTGCTATTTCAGTTGTATCATAATGGCAAGATTAAATATAAACAGTTAATTAACATTTTCTTAGTTAAAAATTTAAGAGTCATCACAGTATTCTGATCCAGTTTATTTCCAGTATAGAAAATTTGCCCATAATTGGGGAGCAGGTTGTGAAAATATGTTAAATATATTTACAGAAAACAAGGCTATCTTTGAGAATTAGAAGTATCCACTAAATTAAAGAATTTCTCATTATGCAATAAATCTACACAAATATTGACAATTACAAATGCTAGTTATCTTTTAAAGAGATTTTAGCATTGTGTTATGAAAGTATTGCTATTAGTAGAGTGGGATCAATACATTTATAATATAGATGTATGACTATCTGGAAAAGTATAATATGATTTATGAATTCTCCAGTGGGTGGGTATTGACAAATATATCTGCAAATCTATCTTTTTCAGATGAGAAAATGGCATACTGAATATAAGGTGAAGAAGCCCTAATATCCAATAAAGTCTATGGAAATTTTTACCTTTAGGGGAGTGCATTAAACCCTAAAACGTTCATGTGAAAAAAACAGAATACAAAAAACCTCAAATATAATCAAGAATCTGCACAAACAAAGCACTTTCTGCAAGTGGCATTTTCAGAGTTGTCTTAGGTATTCCATGGCACAAATTTTTGCTCTTAACAACAGATTTTAAGATAATTGCATTACTAATTTCTATTGTTTTATTGAAAGGAACAATTAATTTTGAATTGTTTGATCAATCTTGCATGCTTATATCTGGTAATCTGAGCAACTACTTTGAAGATAACAATAAGTAATACAAACAACCATTGTGAATTTCCTATCACCTTGTTTTGAAATTCTGTATTATTTTTATAGTTTTTGTGTTATTTTGTTTTTGTCTTTGTTTTTGTTATTCTGTGTTTGTTCTTTTCTCTTCAAAATAAAAAAAGCAATAGCTTTAGCATAATTAGTAGCTCTACTTATATCCAAATTTATCTCCTGCAGAACTTACCATGACAAGTGTGTGTCACACGACTTATGCTTACATTTCAAAGATCTTATCTAAACATCTGGTTTTATAGGGGGCTTAAAAATTACTGGTGAAAATACAGCTATAAATAAGCTTTGTAATTTTTTTAAAATACCATTGTAAAACATTGTCACTTACTATATTTTAGCATTAGAAAGACAATAATTCATTTTCACTGAAAGAAAATAACTCAAGAATGGGTAATGGTACATAATTTTAAAATAAAAAAACAAATGGTAAAATAAGGACATTTGAAAATCTACTACTCCTTAAAAAATGAGAATGCTGAAGTAACAATTAATAAAGTCAATATTTTATGAGTTCTAGAAGTTAAATTAAAATCTTAAAACAGGCCAAGGTATATTGATTTAAGAAAAATATATGGTTGTCTGTTTGTTAATGTTTTTGATCTTTTACCTTTAAAATGAAAAAACGAAAAATATGCAATTTCCGTAGGAACAGGAAGTACTGTGAAATTAGACATTCTCTTCATCCTGTTATCTTATCCTAAGGTAAGTCACATCAGTTTTGAAAACAAAAATTTCCTAACTGGAATAGTTATAAAACCCAGGGAGTTGACAGTCATTGAAGGGAAAAGCAAGCTTGTTTATTGAAGAGAATCCCAATTCCTAGGGCAATATTACTTGAACTACATAGAAACTTCTCTGAGATTATATATTCTCTGAGATTATATATTCATATATATACATAAACATATTTGTCTATTGGAGTAAACAAAAATCTGATCAAATAACTTCAAAGAAAATATAGAGAATAGGACTGTTTTTAAACCTCTGACATATTTTCAGGATTCTGGAAGGACACATAAATGTAGCATAGAGTTTTGAACTATGTGCACATTGATGGATATATATATATATACACTCAATACTCCTAGAGAGATCCTAATTTTAATCTCTAGCAGAGTTTAACAATATATGCAAAAAGTGAAAATTAAGACTTGAAATCTGCCTTCTGAATATTTAAAGCTCACATAAGCATATACACACTCATATACAACGCCTTTTAGAAAAGACTGCATAATATACTGGTGTGAATAATTTCAGGGAATCCTTTATTTGAACAACTGAATGAAGTAAAGACTTCAATATCTACTCGTAACAAAGGGAACAGATTTTTCATAAGTAACCTGTGGGAATAAAAACCACAAACAACAGAAATAATATTTGTGGATGGAGTGATGTTCTTAACATACACATTCAAAATGTAAATTAGATATGCAAAGACATGATATGAGAATGCCTGAGGGAAGAAAAAACTGATCCTGAGAGTTGTAACATTTTCTTATTTAAGGCATTGTTTTCCAAGAATTAATAGAAACACAAACAGAAAGAAGATTCCGCATACAAAGAAAAATACCACAGAGACTGTTCATGAAGATACGTAGAGTATTGACAAAGGGATATTTTAAAGGAACCAAATAGAGTTTACAGAGTTAAAAATATAAAAGTAGAAAAAAACCTTACTAGAGTATCTCAGCATGATTTTAGAATACAGAGATTAAATATTTAGGAGACTTAAAGCAGGATAATTGAAACTTTTTGATCTAAAAAAGAGAAAAAAAGATTGGAGAAATGATTACTATGTCATGAGAAGTCTGTAGGTCATCATGGAGCATATCAAAGTATGTGCTGTGGGTTTCTCAGAAAAAGGAAGATAAATTAGCTAAAAGAATATTTAAAGAAAGAATGTCACCATGTCTCAAATTTAAATCAAACAATTGATCTGTAGACCACAAAAGCCAACTACACACAGAAGATAAATTCAGGAAAGTTCATTGGCTTTATCAAAACGTCAACAACAAAATGCTGAAGAAAAACCTAGAAAAACAGCAAAACAAAACAAAACCTCTTTTTATCACCTTAAGATATTCTGACAGTATTGACCTTATTCTCATTAGGAAAATGGAACGCAGAAGGCAGATGAGTGGCATCTTTGAGCTTTAAAACATGAAAAAGTTATTGAATAAAATTGTACAAACACTAAAATTGTATTTAAAAAATAAATTTATGCAGAACATTAAAATAATATATTAACAAATTTACTTCAGGAATGCATTCAAGAAAAAATAATGAATGTTGAAAATGAAACTCATCAAATACATAATAGACTTAAGGAAAAATCTGCATACTTGAGTTAAGTAGAACAGTAAGGGAAAATCAAATAATGATTAGAGATAAAGTAATGTGATGAATTGCATTTTTAGAAGATGTGAAGACAGTAAACAGGACAGAATTGATGATTAAAAAGGAAAAGAACTCTCTAAATATAATGAGGTGAATAAATTTATACATAAAACAGTACTGTCTACATTAAAAATATAAATGAAAGGAATTCTCTAGAGAACATGATGCAAACTTAGAGCAATAGGAAAGTTAAAGTTTATTTTGGAAACACATGGGCTACTATGTATTTTAACACTAACAAATCTATAGGGAAAAAAGTTAAAATGGTTTATTTGAAGGATTGAACAATACTTATGAAAAACTTAGATTTTTATAACCAGTTGGTCCAGGTTGAACCTTTGTAACATTCAGACAAACATATTGAATTTACCTCCAGCTAAACTTCCAAGAGGAGTTCGGTTCCCGGTACCGGAGAAAAACCAAAAAAAAAAAACAAAACAAATAAACTTCCAAGAGGTCATAGCATATCTCATTTAAGCAAGTAAAAAGGAACACAAGTTAAAAGTCAAAAATGCAGAAATGAATGTGTGATTAATTAATAGTAAAATTAATATTAAAGTTTAATGCAAACATAAGCTCAATAATATTGAAATGTAGAACCTGTCAGATAAATTTTTAAAAATCAATATCTGACAAAATTTCCAAATCTTATATACATATTCTATTATCTCTGCAGTAGCCAATTAAATAAATAAAAACATAACAAAAAAGATTTCAGACCCGGTGATATAGCTCAGTGGCCCAGTGCCTACCTGGCAAGTACGAGGTCCTAAATTCGATTTCTGGTACCAAAAAAAAAAAAAAAAAAAAAAGAAGAAGAAAAAGAAAATAGATTTCAGAGGAGCTCTGCATGGTGGTGCCGGCCTTTAATCCAAGAATTCTGGTAGCTTGAATTAGAGGAATCAAAACGTCAAGCACAACCTGAACAAAATAACAATTAGTGAGATGCTGACTCAAAATGATAAAATAAAACAAATGGCTGTATACATTGGTTCATGTCAAAGCTCTGACTTTAAATATCTACATCTATCTATATCTATATCTATCTATTTATCTATATATGCTTCATCAATCCAAAGTTTTCAATAATAAAAAGCAAAACATAGAACTTAACTCAGAAAATAAGGTATAATAATATACAAGTTTACCTATATATCTATATACCTATATCTGTAGCTATATAATAAAGAAAATAAAACATAATAAGATATACAACAGTTTATATATATATATATAGCACTCTCTCTACATACTATCTATATACTTTATCACTCCAAAGTTTTCAAAATTAAAAGCCAAGCATAGAGCTTATATCAGAAAATAAGATATAATAAGATATATAACATACATATATGAAGACCCATACTCTCTCTCTCCCTCCCTTTCTTTCTCTCTCTCTCTCTCTCTCTCTGTACCCATATATTTAAAATAGGAAAATAATAGAATCAATATTTACAGATTTGGAAGGAATAAAAGTAGCAAACCTAATGTAATATGTATACAGTAAGTGTATTAAGGGTTACAGAAAAAAGTAATAAAAATTTTATTCTGAGAATACATTAAGTGCTGTTCTCTACTTAAGATTTTAAATTCCAAATTTAAACACATAAAGTATGAATTTGAAATGAATAATCATATCTCAAAAAGTAGGGCAAATATTTAATTGGTAAATGAGATAATATTTGGGAGCTTTCATCACTGAGGAAATGAAATTCAAAAGAAGATTGAGATTCCATCTTGCTGTAGGAAGAATGGCTTTTATCACAAGCAAAGAAAAGAAATACTATGGAGATGAAAAAAATCTTTGTACACTGTTGGTGGAAATGTACACTAGAACAACTGCTATGGAAATCAGTGTGAGGAATTTACTGAAAGGTGAAAATAGAAATTCCATTTGACTCACCTAGTCCTCTCCCTTGCTATATTTCCAAAACATGAAAGACATCATAGTAAAGTGATATATTATGATAGCACAAATCATAATAGCTAAATCTTGGAAGTGACCTATATTCCCATCAACAGATGAACGGATACAGGAAATGTGCTGCATATACATAACGGAGGATATTCAACCACATGAAGGATAAATTGAAGTCTTTGGTAGGAAAATAGATGAATCTTGAGACCATGATGCTAAGTGAAATAAATCAGATATGGAGTTGTAGGTTAAATTTCATATGATTTTTCTTACATGAGAAGTCGAAAGTATAAATCATTTAAGAAGCAAAATGAGAAATGACTACTGATAAATCAGGAGACAAACTGTGAAGATGGAAAGGGAATGGGGACAGAGGAGACTGAGGGAAGGGAGGACAATTAAAAAAGGGTCAAGATGAGATATGTATATAGTAATTTCCCACAGTAAGTATATTTTTATTTAAAAATCTTCTAAAAATCTTTTAAGAGCTGCTGGTAGGATTTTGAATAATCCCTACAAAAAGAAATATAAAACATTTGAGATAATACATATGTGAATAATGCTTCCCTGATAATTACATATCGATACAGGTACCTAAAAACCACAATGTGATACATAAATAAAATATGTGCTAACTTAAATGAACATGTAGTTAAAAATAATACCCTCTGTAATATAGATTTCAGATAGCTAAATAAAATAAAAATAATACTGAGAAATGATTATTTGTAAAGCATGTTAGAAAGTTCCAAAGACCTATCACATCATGTAAGAGAATATGCACATAAATTAATGATATAGGACAGCATGAGCTACAAAATTAACTTATGACAAGTATATAAAATACTGTAAGTTAACTTCTAATGATTCATAAGATATTTGCCAAGACTGAGTTTGCCAACAAATGTTTCAAAAAATCTCAAGAAATTTAAATGATAAGACAAACATACTGGCTGTGTTGATTAGGGAAACATGATAAAACAATGCTACAATGTGTATAGAAATGAAAATCCTTAAGAAGGAAACTTCTGAAGACATTTGAGAATCATGACAGAACTTAACTATTTTAAAACTTCATAAATCCTACTTACAAAATAGAAATAAATCAATGTGGCATTAGAAAAGAAAGATAATTCAACTTCATAATCTCAAAAGAGACTCATCATCATACTATATATACAAACCATACTATTCAGTACAACATGGATGAGAATATAGTATTTCTATTAATTACCTTCACTGACATAAAATAAATGAATAATCTATTATTAGACTAAATATATATACTCTAATAGTAAAATCATTGTGTGAAACATTATCTTAAGCGTGTAACCATGAGCACAAGAATCAGGCCTAAAAAGGTTAAATAAAAAGTATTTTAATATCAACATGATCCCTTGTACCTAATCCTATACTCCTTCATAATATTTTTTCTCATAGAGC
Source organism: Chinchilla lanigera (assembly GCF_000276665.1). Taxonomy (NCBI): domain Eukaryota; kingdom Metazoa; phylum Chordata; class Mammalia; order Rodentia; family Chinchillidae; genus Chinchilla; species Chinchilla lanigera. Next base: position 15,630,068 of record NW_004955426.1, read on the forward strand.
TAAATTCTTATCTTGTCTATATCAACACTCTTTGCATATTCTTTTGTTTGAAGGAATAGAATATTTATTTGTTAAGGCAAATTATTCCAGAAGAAAAAATCTACTCTATTGAGAAATGAATATTCACTGGAAAGATGAGTAAGTAAATTTGTGAATTTATGTGAAACAGGTAAACTTAATATGCAAATTTTAGCCATTTAAAATTATGTCTTGTTCCTAAAACATTCTAAAGGATTTTACATTTATATGAGCTATTTTCTATAAGAAATGTATCATAAAATTTAAATATGTAAATTTGTGTCTTTATAAGTCCATTAATGTGATCAAAAATGAAAAAATTGAGAAAATAAGAAAGAATAGGAAGATAATTTAAACTTTATCAACATAGACAATAATTTGAAAGTAGAAAGAAATAATATGAAAATTATTTATTTATAAGTGGGAACATACAAATGGAAGAAAATTTGTCAAATATGTTGTACAATTACAAGAGAATATTAATTTGCATACGTTTTCTTTTCTATGAATTTATAAATAGTTGTGACGCTCTAAGTGAACAAATATATAGTAAAATGATCTTTACTTAAAGGTATGAGGTAAGGAAATTCTTTAGAGGTATACATTCTTACTTGTAAGCACTTAAACTAAGGGAAATTAAATAATGGAATTTATAGTAATTTCCTATGACCTATCAATTATAATTTGGAAACTGTAAGTGTACATACAAACATATTGTTCTAGCTCTGAATCACTGTTCAGTGAAAACCAAGAAATGTAGGAATTTATAAGGGCTACTGAATGTTCAGAAGTTGCAATGTAATGGATAAGAGATAAAGAAAATAATGTATAAGTAAAATGGCAATGTTCATTACAGAAGTATGATAATCTGTTAGAGGCATTTATAGTCTCTGGACACAATGTTGTTGTTTAGTAAAGTCATATGTCTGACTAGAAAGAGGAGGGAAGATCAAAGGTCACATTCCCAAGAGCAGCTGGAATTGTGCATGCATTGAGCTTCATGTTGACCTTTTTTCTCTATTTTCAGGAGTCTCACTACATTGCATTTATCACAATTTTCCTTTCATTTTCACCATTTCTGTATGTATTATAAATCTGAAATAAGCAAGACAAGCAAAAATACAAAGAGCTGAAAATCTTTTTTCTATTCAAACTAAATATATTGCATGTTTGTCAGTGGTTGAACTTTAACACTTTTACTCAAGTCAGGTATCCTATTCTCTCAATAACTAAAGAATTTATGTTAAAATATTTTCCTGTGAAATTTAACATATTCCCTTAAGTATTTTTTCTAGTTATTTTTTCTACCCCAGATACAATGAGATGAGCCCTAAATAAATATTTTTGAAGTCAAAATAACTCCAAGTATTTGAAAAAAATCCGAGTATATGAAAAAGAGAGAAAAAGTAAATTTAATTAAAAACAAAGGGTACTAATTCTAAGGAAAGAGATGTAGTTCTGGAATCTAAAGCATCAGCAATGATAAACATAGTATAATCTTACATAAATAAAATATTATTTTACTCATATATTTAGCATAAATAACTTTAGTAGTTTTAACTAGAAATTTGAAGAATGAGAGAAAAATATAATGGTCAAATAAGAAACAAAACAAAATTTGATGATTAAATGGCACATCAGAATACCTCAGGCATCAAAGAGTGAATATATTTAAAATGTTAAAATATTTCTATATAAAGGATCATGTCACCTGCAAATAATGGCATTGTTACTTCTCCATTTCTTCGTCGTATCCCTTTCACTTTTTTCTCTTGCCTGATTGCCCTGGCTAACCTTTCAAGTACTATATTGAAGTGGGGCAATGATAGTGATTACATACTCACATAAGATTGCATAACGATCCATATCTATCACTATATACCAATGTAAAATCAAAATTAATCAAAGACTTGAATATTAAACAGAACCAGTTATTCTGATGGATGATAAAATAGCTAAAATTCTTGAGCACATTAACAAGGTAAAGACTTTCTGAACATAACCTCAATTGTATAAGAAATACTATCAAAAATCAACAAATAGAGTTTTATCAAATTAAATAGTTCATGCACAAAAAAGAAAACAATCAACAGAGTGAAATGACAGTCTACAAATGGAGAAAAGCATTTGAAAGCTAATCTTATGACAGAGGACTAATACCAAGAATAATTAAACTTCTCAAAAAAAATCTGACTCCTAAAATAAAAGAACCAATCAAAAATGGACAACAGAAGTGAAGGATAAATAGCGAATAAATAGATCAAAACATGCTCAACATCTCCACTTACTACAGACATTCAAATTGCAACAACACTGAGGTACCATTTGAATCCAGAAAGATTGGCTAGCCTCAAGAAAGCAATCAATAACAAATGCTGCCAAGACTATAGGTTAAAATGTACTCTTTTTCCTTGTTGGTGGGAATGTAAACTAGTACAGCCATTTTGAAAATCAGTGGAGATTCTACAAAACAGTAAAAATAGAAATTCTATTTGATTATGCTATTCCTCTTCTAAGTACCTTTGTAAATGACTTAAAGACATTAGTGATGCATGCACACCCATATTTATAATAGCACAACCCATAATAGATAAATCATGGAAGCAGCCCTCATAGACGACTAGAAAAAGAAAATGTAGCATGAACACATAGTGCATCACTGTTTTGCCATAAAGAAAAATCACTTGTAGTCATTGCAAATAATTGATGCACCTTGAGACCATAATGTTAAGTGAAATCACTCAGACACACAAGCTTAAATGTCACATTACTTCTCTTATATAAGAAACCCAAGTTATAAATATTTTGAAAAACTTAATAAAAGATAGCACTAGGTAACAAGGAGACAGAACATTTTCAAATGATAAGGAGATTTAGAGATTGAAGAAAGGCGGGCAAGAAACATAAAAAGAATAAAATATATGTTAGTACATGAACCTATTCCCTAAAATGAATGTAACCATTATATACTAGTTATTATTACTACTGAAAACATGTACCAATAAAAATAAATAATTTTCTACTTTATGTTTCAAATTTCCTGCCCGGTATCTAGTCTATAAAATTTTATTTATTTTAAATAGTTATAGTATTAAATCAAGGAAATTCACATATTTATTTCCTCATATATGTATGATATTTTTGTGATGAGAATATTTAAAATCTTCTCTTAGAAGTTTAAAAAATCACCTTCATAAAAATAGGAAGTGTTGTTTATTAAGGCTGCTTGTGGATATCAGCATGAAAATATTTCATTTAAAGGGCACAAAATTTCAGCCAGTCAGAAAAAAATAAGTTTTAGAGATCTAATGACAACTGTAGCTTTTAAATATATTGTATATTTCAAATTTTCTGCCTCAAGCAACATCTGTATCCTCAGTTCTTAAAAACTGACCTATTGAGGAGGTTTCAATAAAAATTTAGACTGAATAAATTGCAGTATTGAAGACTGAACCCACGACCGCACATAATAGGCAAACTCTCTACCAGAAGAATTTGTAGTATTGAGGACTGAACCCACGACCGCACATAATAGGCAAACTCTACCAGAAGAAGTTGCAGTATTGAGGATTGAACCCAGGACCACACATGCTAGGCAAGCACTCTACCACTGAGCCACATCCCCAGCCTTGAGCAAATTCTTTACACCACTTCCTGATCTCCAGATCCTTAAAATACTTTTAAATATTATGTGTCAGTTCTCTTTTATGTTTGAGAAATACTTAGGCAACTAACAAAACTGAGAAGGTATCAATCTGATTTTTTTCCTCAAGTGATATATTTAATGTGTGTGAAGACTAAACAATCTTGGTGATTAAAAATACTTAATGAATTTAATGGGTATTCCTTTGTGAAATGAACTTTATATAAAAATTACATTTTGTATTTTTCTGGCAATTTTATTACTCCATAAAGCCTAGGGTAGTTTCTTACCCTCTCAACTATTTCGCATGAGTCTAATTCTATTACATGTTGGATTCTGTCAAATTTTTTTTCCAGATCATATATTTATGCTATTTTCCCTCTTTTGAACATTTTAAAAGTTTTCAACATGGAACATTCCATTAAAATTAAGTTACAAATTTCTTTGCAAGACACAAATTTTCAGTGGATATTTGGTCTGCATATATATATCTACATAGTACGTAATATTATATATAGATACTATACATATATAGTAATATTTAAAGGATATATTATAGTATATAAACTATATATGAATTGATAATATAGTTTACAGTAAAATAGCTTTTTTCCAACATTGTACATGTACACAAAAGATATTATTAATTTTGTGCATTTGCAGGTAACATATAATTTGAGTGATGTCACTATTTCAAAAATAGAACTAAGTTTCAGAGTGATTGATTCAAATCTCTTTAAGACTTTGTGCAATAGTACACTACATAAGCACATTTCAACTTACTCTGTGCAGAATGTAGTTTTCTAAATCATACTCCATTGTCATGAGCATGTTCATCTTCCACACAGAGCACACTGACTAAAAATAAGATCCACTCAGCACATTTTGGAGTATAAATTTTTGACATTACTGCAGTTGGCACTGTATATCTCTTTGGTACCTGAGCTTCTAAATCTTGCTGTTTTTACCACTTTTGTGCTTGCAAGATTTGTGTCCCTGTATATTTTGTTTACACTCAGCAGCTAAGTATGATTTGTCCTGTTATTGTGATGTATCTTGTAATGTATTTAGGAAGTAAAAATGAGATTTTAATCATGAGTATAGTATAAACTTAAATTTTACTGCATAGTCACCCATCATGAAAAAATCAAACTTAAAAGTGCATACATGAATATGCAATATACAAACCCATATTTTAAATTTATAAATTTAAGCAGCACCCTATGTTGGATTCATCACTAAATACAAATTAAATGTTATAAATGTAATTTGATTATATTATACTTGAAAACATTTACAAATTATTGTCTTACAACTACATTTTGAAATCTGACAATTTTTTAAAATATTTAATGTGTTAATTTACATTTTTAATTATCACTGTCAAATTACCAGTCAATTATCCTATAAAAACTGGCTTTATAATCAACTCAAGGGGTTGGGGATTTAGCTCAGCGGCACAATGCCTGCCTGGCAAGCACAAAGTCGTGAGTTTGATTCCCTGTACTGGAAGAAAAACAAAACAAAACAAAAACTATATAATCAATTCAAGTAATATATATAGATAACATGATTTTTAAGACTTTTCCAAGAATTTTATTTTTGCATCCCTAAAAACACATTCTAGATTGTCTGATTTTAATAATTATTTAATATAATGACATATGGTAGAGATTTTGATTTAGGTTAAGAACTTAAATTATAAGAAAAATATGGGGGCTGGGGATTTAGCTCAGCGGCAAAGTGCCTGCCTGGCAAGCACAAGGTCGTGAGT
>NW_004955426.1:15635602-15637155 GCF_000276665.1 Chinchilla lanigera
CCTGCCTGGCAAGCACAAGGTCGTGAGTTCAGTTCCCGGTACCGGAGAAAAACCAAAAAAAAAAAAAAAAGAAAAATATGTTCATTAGTGGGAACATAAAATTTAAACAAAATAAACTCATCTGGAAAACTTAGTCATATCACTGTGCCCTTATAATTCAGTTGCTATGACAATCACCTTAAGAGTGGATAATATCCACTTTGACATTTAGTGATTTTTTTGTAGACTTTGTGTTAGATGATTCGCCTTACAAATTCATATCAGTCTCTATCTGTTCCTCTCATGTAAACCTTCATCCTCAGATTGCTGTCTGCATCTCTCAGTTTCTCTCCAACACTTTACTCTGTTTTCTAATGCAGTTCTACTCTTGAAAGTTCTTCCAATTTCTATTTTCTTCACCTCTAAAAAATGACACATACGTTTTAGGTTTGGATGTAGATGATATGTTGTATCCCCAATTCTGCATATTTCATAATTAAACTAAAGAGATAAAGATATAGATTGAAAGGAATTCTTGAACAGTGAGTTAGTGTTTTCAATGGTTAGAGAAAACCCTTTAATGCTGCAGCACATCTGAATTTTATTAAATATTATTGTGATCAATTTAGTAAGAAACAAAAGCAAGCAAGAAAACCAAATGCACAAGAATAGAAATGTGTGAAAGAATGAATATAATAGGGAAAGGAAGTCAGTTTCAGACTTCACTTTTTATTTAGATGGTGAAGTATTGTAGAACCATTCAGTGAAGTGAAATAATGAGGAAAATAAGTTTCCATTGGCTCTAGAATTTCCAATTTTGAAAGTTTACCTCTTGCTCGCTAAGATCTGTATGTCTTAATGGCACATTTGGGAATACCAATCAAAATCCCTATGGCAATAGGCATAAGACAAAGTTCCAAGGTGTGAAGTTGAGTGTTGTTGGAATCTGAGGCTACACACTATTGGTTACATCTTTACAAAGCTGATAAAAGACTGTGAAAAACTAGAAGCCAAAGCCATGTTTGGAAGAAGAAGTGAGGAACAGTATTTTGCAGTGGAAAGAGAGGCATCAAACCCTCCTTACCATCGTGAAGTTATGGTCTTAAGTACGCATTCCAGGGCAGCTCTGAACCACAGCTCTGTGCATAGCAGCTGTTATTTGGAACAGCAAAAATAAATGCAAACTCTGACAAATGAAAATATACTAAATAATACAGTAGTCTAATGTGATATTTTCATGTAATATTAAACAGTAGTCGTATAATGGATAAATGTAGCATACAGTAACTTGGGGGGTATGACAAACATATAAAAGAAAACATGAGATAGATAAGCACATATGAGGTTTCAGTAGTTGCCCTGTTGTGTTTGATTCAAAATTCTGAAGTAATTCCAAAACTTTCATGGTCAGTTTGACTTTTAGGAAAAGCTAAAAGTGACATAGTGCCAGGCCAGGTGAAGAATGTAATGACAGCACACCATAATGCTTTTATCTTTCAATTGCATGGCACTTAGCAGCATATATATATATATATATATAATATATATATACACACATATACATATACATATAT
>NW_004955426.1:15637255-15642819 GCF_000276665.1 Chinchilla lanigera
ATGGAAACTCTCATAGAAAAGGACTTTCAGAACATCTTCAGAAAGTGGCAGGAAAAATGGGATAAGTGTGTTTAAAATGAATGGGAATATATTGAAGAGAAAAAAATGGTAAATATATTTTACTTTAATGTACATTTTTCATTTAAACAGTCACTGTATATTTTGATCACATCTCATATCTACATATTTAAAGTAGATAATCATTAAATTTTGTCTAGGAATATTTACACACTGCTAAACTATAAATAGTTGTAGGAGTATGTTCATACCACATGTTGAATGGTTTTTCTTCAAAGAGGACAGAAAATAGTTTTATACATGTCCACAGAGGGCTCCAATTGAACAAACTTTAATTTTTATCTAAGTGCATTTGTTATTGTAATTTTGATAACATATGTGTATTTGAAATAAGATAAAAAGGAAATCTTTGATCTACATCCTATATTTTTCTGATATGCACAGTACCACAAGGATAATAGCTGTTCAGATTAGGATTTTTCTCTGACGCTTGGGTCATGACTCTCGTGTTTTCCATTACTTTCTAGACTATGTTGGTTATTTTTTTTTGGTGTTGTGAAACTAAATAACCCTTTCAAGTTGCCTATTGGTTTTCATTGTTCTCCTTGCTTGTGAGAAAGGCAAGAGCTTTAGACAAAAGAAAGGATAAGAAAAGTATAAGTATATGAAAGAAATAAATTTATTTTCTTAGCTATGAATGCCATGTAGTCTTTTAAAGAATCATCTTCTGGAAATGCATCTTAGTTATTATATATACAACTGATGCATAAAATTACCCTGCACTGAAAAGCCACATCTAGGTAAATATGCGCTATGGCTTGGGTTCTTTAAACAGGTACTGAAATAGGACATTTGAGTAACTTATTTACTTCCATACTTGCTGACCATTTTTTCACATAGGCACCAGAGAATCAAAAGAAGATAGATATGTTTTCAAGAGGAAAAAAAATTCAAATAACCCAAGAGTGTAAATAAGTATTCAAAGGGGGCTGGGGATTTAGCTCAGCGGCAAAGCGCCTGCCTGGCAAGCGCAATGTCGTGAGTTCGGTTCCCGGTACCGGAGAAAAACCAAAAAAAAAAAAAAAAGTATTCAAAGTTCAATGAGAATTACAGACACAGAAATAGGAAATTATAACAAGGAATAATAGGTTGAAGACAAAAGGGCCTAATTCTTATAAGATCTCTCTGACAAGCAATATCTACGTAGAGATTTATCAGTATGAAGATGCAGCGATTTTGAAAGGGCAAATGAGCAATGCTCCAGGCATAAGAAACAAAATCTGTAACACCTTTAGAAAGGTTCACAATCACACTGTGTTGGTAAATAAAGGTGAAGCATAGGTGATATGGCCTTGATCAGACAGAAAAGCAGGTATCAACATTACATAAATGTATAATCAAAACTAAAATTGTAAAGTTACTTCCTATTGCATCTAGGAGTTTCTTGATTTTTTGACAGAAGGAAAAGGTAGCTGTACTTATTTTGTTTTAAAATTTTCTTTGGTCTATGGTTTATACATTCGAGAGGCAATGGTCCATGTTAAAATGCATGGAAAATAAACATTACAAATGCTCACACTTCAAAAACAATATTTTGTTAAATTATTCTGATCAATAGATCTCACTTATTAAATGCTGTCAACATGCAGAATTTAGAAGTCAAATAATGAACTCTCTAGCACACACAAGTTGGGAATGTAATGCATTTAATATATATAATTTATTCATGGAAAGACAATGGATTAAATATTCTGTATACATTGTCTTAATATTAGTCTTGGCAGTACTCAAGTTAGTCTTTCCAACACAGGAGTAGTGAAGAAACCAAAACATGGAGAATTTAAACAAATCTCTTTAATGTAAAATAGCTGTGAATGTTGAAGATAGAATAAAAATCATTACTCTATGGCATAAAAATTCTTGTTTTTTAAACATTATTGTTTACCTTTCATCTCCTGCAAATCTACCAATTCCTAGCTTAACAGGTATTTGTTGTAAGGTAATAGTTTACGCTTTGGGAATCCAGCCTGAAAACATTTGATAGAGATTTTTGTCCTTGTAAATAATATTCTAGTGAAGACAAAGTAAAACACACAAGTAATATGTATGTGCACTAAATAATAGTAGATGCAACGGCCATATTTTATGCAGGGAGAGTGTCTACATAACATTGATGACTGGAATGCTTGATAAAATGGATATCACTGATATCATCTAACCAAAGACATGAAGAAGAGAACAGCACAAACTATGGTCAGTAACGAAACAAAGGCTATTGTACATGAAACTCCTTGAGGAAATAATGTAGTGTAAGAGAAGTTGAGGGAAGTATTGGAGTGCTCACGTAGTGTGAGATCTATAAAACACTGTGCAAGCTCAGGCTTATATAATCAATGAAATGAAAACAAATTGGAGAGTTTTACAGAGAAGAGGATCATAATCCACTGGAAGTGTTAAAATGATTGCACAAGTCACTATTTTGAGAATATGCAGAAAGTGCCTGCTGAAGAATCAGGGAAATGTGTTTGCAAGACATTGAAATAAGCCAGGAAATGACAAGCAGTGGAGGATAACGTCAGAGTGACAGTAGCCACAGTACCTAGAAGTGATTGAAATCTAACCACGTTCTGAAAGGGTAAATTGGGAAGTGATGATGGATTACTATAGTGACATGAGAGAGAAACAATTTTGTTTACATCTTTTATTAAGAAACTTATTAGCTTGACATTTGAAATTAACTGCTAATTTTAAATCACACAGGAATTTCAATTAAATGTGGCTACAGATTAAAAACAAGTGACTCTTTTTCTCCATTAATCAGAACTGCTTGCAATGTTTTAAATTGATATTATGGATGGACAACCAAGAGAGGAGTTTGGGAAAGAATTATCCAGAATGCTATTTAATTGTCAGATTTATTGACTTACATATGAAAGGGTGAAAGGTCAAAAGAAAAACTGATTGAAATTCGGGAAGATGGAACCTTAGATTTGTTTCATCCATAAAAAGAATAATTAATGTTCATAAAGTGATAAAATATGGAAAATGCTTTGGTTGCGTTATATCATCCTCCTACAAAACCTTACATATTCTTATAAAATAGTCTTCATTCATAAATAAAACAAACATGGCACATCAACTGAGTGATATTTTTACAGAAAGGAAAATGTGTGACAGAGCCAAGATTAAATCCATATTTAACTGAAAGCAACATTTTTTTTTCATTGTTGCAGTATTTCCTGATGTGAGCTTCCAATCCTATATCAAGTTAATGTTCAAATATTTTCCTTATACTGAGGTATGTATATAATTCTAAAGTTTGACTTGTCCTAAATATTTTTCTTCTGCTCTTATATTGGACACAAAGTGGTTAACAGATATCAGATATGATGTTAAAATGAAGTATTGATTTTCTCAGATAATGCAAAAGATTACTCTCAGACTTTTTCTAATGAGTGTACAGAGGGAAAGTATTTTAGCACATTTAATCTTCTAAAATCACATTTCAGGTATATAATTCTGACTCTTTTTTTCCCCACAGGAATAGTGAGGCAGGTATACATTAATTCACGTCATAGTACAAGAATAGGCAGTAATAAAACACTGGCATTTTCCAAATTACCAATATAAAGAATTGTCAGAAGAACGTGAGTCTTATTCTCAGATTCTCCAAGGGGTTAACCTTTATGTTATCTGTTAAATATAAATTATTTATTAACTTCTCATCTTTCATATGTAAAACTTTGAGCCTTGGTCCTGTTCCTCAAAATGACCTTGATGTAATCAGAGATAATAGTGTTCTTTACCAAAGACATTAATCAATAACTTTATAATATGAAGGCTATGAATATTTAATACCTGCAACTTGAATAATTCAAATCCTGTATCACTAAAAAATAAAGTCAATTGAGTTACTATGACTTCTAGATCTCCACAAGTCCTATACCATTTGTTACCTATTTTATTTATTATTTTATTTTCTAAGAAACAAATAGAATTATATTTAATAACCTTATGTAATTGTATTCATTTTTCTTACATATGTCTGTTTGTTTTACTTTTCTGAATATGAGCAACTAAAATTATTATGTTAAAAAATTTCTAACAAAAATTACTAAAAGAGAAATTCCTCATTCATTGAAAAATAGCCTCTCAAATATATATGTTAAAAATCAGTAAGAGCAAGCATTGAAACATTATTTTAAAAATAAAAATATAGGCAGGTGATGTGTGGCTCCAGGTAGGAGAGCTTGAATAGGATATATGAGGTAACAATCTCTCACCTTAAAAAAAAAATTGAAAATTATAATAATTTCAAGGAGCATAGAAATCAAATTTATACCTTATCTATGAAGAGTTCCTACTGAAATATATTTAATTCTAATATTATTATAAACTATGTAGGAAATTATCAATAAATGGAAACATAATATGTATATCAATATATACATACACACATATGAATATATCCTTTCAAAGCCATCACATTTTAAAAATGTTTTTTACAGTTATCAGGATTAGTCAATACTAATTTTTAAAACAAATTCCTATTGCTCATAGTTGAAAATAAATGTCAACTACAGAGTAGACTTATGTACAATCACATAATCATTCTACACATGTAAAATAAAACATTCCAATTTTTTAGTGAGCACTGATTATATAAGGATATTTTATGTTGTATATGAATATAAAAATACCAGGAACAATCACAGTTCACTAGGATAAGGTTTATTTGCTTATTAAAATCTCCCATACTTATGAAACTCTCAAAGTACAAATTGCATGTGGAGAGTCAGTTGTCTATATAGCCACTAATGCTTTAATCTCACTAAAATGCAATATTTAGTATTATTTCATCATATACTTCTTTTGAGATATTTATCAAGAGTTAATTGTAAAATAAGGAAATCATCTCCAATATACACTATCCTTTGACCTGCACGTTTGCATGGAGAAACTCTAACATTCTTTGACAGTTTATTTTTCTTTCTAACGACTAACTTACAATTTTCATCAAAACAATAATTTTATTGATATTAGTAGATTTGTGTACCTATATTGGACCTTGACTTTCAGATAAACCAAATGTAATGGCAATGTTGTACATAGAGTTTTGAAGTTAATTTAACACATCTTACTTTTAGGAAAGAAGAACTTATGAATGATCTAACACTACAATGACTTCTCAACCAAAGTTAGAACTGATGATCTTCTGGAATTCTGCAGGATTTGTTCTTCTTTCACCTTTTTCATTTCTTAAAGTGTCATTGTTTTTCCCAGGCACACGAATTGAGAAAGCTTATTCTACATCTCGTAAAATGTGCACTCAGGCAAACACTTAGAGGCTACACAGTGCACGTCTTTGTTCACTATTACTTGAGCAATCTGTCATTTGTGAATTGGAAGAAGATAAAACTTCACACAGGTACTTTGAGGCCGGGGATATAGTTCAACAGCATACCGCCTGTCTGGCAAGTATGAGGTCCTGAGTTGAATTCCCTGCACCAAAAAAAAAAAAAAAAGGAAGGAAGAAAGGAAGAAAG
>NW_004955426.1:15642980-15656281 GCF_000276665.1 Chinchilla lanigera
ATGTATGTAAAAGTAACAAATCAGAAATAATTCCTCCAAATTTCACTACTGATCTGTTTAAATTAATGATGAACAAAATTAGATCAAATAGATTATTGTGTAGCTTTTGTTTTCTCACTTTATAACTTACAAAATACTTCAGTCTACAGATAAAATGAATCATTCTATCTGTGTAGACATCCACATTGTAATGTCTAATATGCTTTCTTCTACAGTAGAGATTAGATCAAATATTTGACTCCCAAAAATGAGGATCAGTAATGACAAATCTGACTTATTATAATCAATAAGGATTTAACTATTCACCTAAAGATTTATGTCTTTGTCGTAGGCATTTGGAAATGAACTATATTGTTTATAGCAAAATTGATGTACATTGCCATAACAAAGGGAATTTCAAGCCAGATCCATGTGTCTTGAAATTATTTTATTTACTACTAAGAGCAATGTCTAAGACAAGTACTACACTAAAAACAGATTTACTGTCTGTGGCACTCTCCTGTGCTATTTCTGTCTATATTATCATTGTTGAATAGTATCCATTCTTCACAGAAATGGCTTTGCAGTGCTAAATTAAATACCTCATTTTCCTGCTTTGTTCATTTGACATTGTAATGTTTCTGAGCAGACTTCTAGAGATTTTTCACAGAAATATGCCATGTTTTTAAGAACAACAAAGTTAAAAAAAATATCTTTGACTCAATTTAAAGTCTTTTACTCTTGGATAATTTGAATTTTTCAGCAAAATGTATTCTACTAATAAGAAAACTCTTATGTGGTATATGAGTGTAATTGTTTAAAGGTCATTTTGTCCTGAAAACTAGTACACGTAAATTTAAAAAACATAAAGTAGGGGCTAGCGATTTAACGCAGCGGCAAAGAACCTGCCTGGCAAGCGCAAGGTCCTGAGTTCAATTCCTGGTACCAGAAGAAAAGCGAAAAACAAACAAACAAAAACACAAAGTAGACATTGCAGGGCTGGGGATTTAGCTCAGCGGCAAAAGCGCATGCCTGGCATGCGCAAGGTCGTGAGTTCGGTTCCCGGTACCGGAGAAAAAAACAAAACAAAAAAACAAAACAAAACAAAAAAAACAAAGTAGACATTGCAATAAAACAATAAAAATACAACAAAGAAAAGGTTCTACATTATTTTTATTCCAGTAAATTATGTTATATTACATTAATACCTAATATTTACCACAATTAAAAGGCTGCCATTCTGTGTGGGAAAAGAAGCATTTTGATTTTATTGGGAAATCATCTTAACCTGTACGATAATGAATTACAGAAAAGGTTAATATATACAATGCATTCTTTGAAAAATGTGAAATAAGCAAAACATAGAGTCAAAACTAAAGACATTTTTAGATAGCATAGATGTTATAATTGATTTACTACAGTGTAGAAGAATAATATCATGGTTTAAATTGTATAAAATAAATATACTTATAGCATCCTAATTTCTAATATCTTATATCTAGAAATCAAACAACAACTTTATTTACACTGTTTCCTTTCTTTGAGATTTTAAAAGAGCCAAGAATCTGCCTCTATTTCCTGGCATTTATGTTACTCAGTAAATTTGTTAGGTTTTAGATAATTTTCAAAATTTTATATGTAATAGAAAGAATTAAATTTAAAAAGTTAATATAAATATACTCTCAATCAGTAGGAAAATGCATTAATATATTATGATGATTGCAGGCAATATAAAACATGATACTTCCAGAAATAAAAATGACCAATTCCTGAAGCAAATGTTGAATTTCAAAACATTATCAATAGTTAAATAAATGTTTTCCTTTTTAGTTTTAAAGTGTGTATAGACATGAAGATAAGATTGTGATATGAACATTTAGTTGCACATATGTGTGTTTTGAAATGAAAAATATGAGTTATTGTAACATATTAATACATGCTGAAATAGGAATATATTGCTACATTATTTTTATGTTTTTCTGAAAATTTTATTAATTTTTTTCTAAATGAAGTGTTTTACTTTACAATGTTTCCTTTGAAAATTTTGAGTGCTGATTGGATTTTAAAGATTATTCCAGTGGTTTTCCATGTGAAGCCGATTTCACACACTCTATTTAGCAAATCATAGATATTCCAGTATATGTTTGGTATTAATAGCTTTTCCTTCTTTGTATGCAAAGATGCTTGTTATTTTATTCTTTTTATAGAGAATTTACAAAAATCATTCTAAATGACAGAAAGTATCATATACCATGTATAACTTTCACATATAGAGTTAGTTAATTTTTTATGTAAAAATTGGTGTATGTTCTCTTGGTTACTTTTCTCTCATTGCTGAGACAAAATACCCAACACTCACAATTAAGGAAGGAAAGGTTTATTTAGCTCACAATTTGTGGAGGTTACAGTCCATACTCATCTGGGTCCAATGCAGAGTGCCAAATGACAGAGTGCAAGAATTCATGGTGGCAGAGAATAGCAAAAGCAGCAAGAGCAACAAGGGACGAGGAGCAGGAAGGGCAAACTTATTTCCCTCCCTTATATTGTATGCAAGCTACCCGCCCCAGAGAATGTGTAGCACTCACACTCATAATCCCAGCACTGGACCATGGATCAATCATAAATTCTAGAAACCTGCACCTGTAACTGCATGAGGCTTTGCGGGGGACGTCCAGACACAAACCATAACAATAGTGTATATGCAGAAACATACATAAGTGTACAGAGTCCTTTATATTTTCCTATAGAGAGAATACTTATGTAAATCCAATGCGGGACACAGAAGAGTGTTTCAAAACAATACCTTGCAGACCCTCTAATGACAGTTCTTATTTGTAACATCAAGGAATACTCATGTTTCATTGTTATGACCTGGCAGCTGGGTATTTGTATCTTTATACATTTTTGTATATTTGTGTAAATGTGTGTTTACTCAGCCCAATTTTTTATTGACAATATTATTAGGGGACATTTTTGTACCAATAGCTTGTTCATGTACACCAATTCATAATTTTATGTTGAGATTTTCACACAATTTATTTATCACACTAATAAATATTTGGCTTGTCTCCCATTTAGTGCTGGTGTGTATATTTTTTGTTTTGTTTTACCACTGCTGCACAAGTATGTAGGTTTCTGTTTTGACACAAAATTGAGTTGTAATTTTAATCATGGATATCTACTGTACATAAGGTCAAATTTTTATTTTTACTTGTTACATTCTACTGTAGGCACTAATATATGAATTATTATCAGTCTTAATAATTTTGCAACCTAGTTGGCACATATCATGTTCTCATTTTATTTTTTTCCTCAAAGTGAGTGTAACTCAATTTTTCTCTGATGTACTTGAATAAGTTTATACATGTATCAGCAATTTTACTGTTTCTTATCAAAGTATTATGTCAAATATCTTCTCCATTGCTTATGAGTTGCTTTGCCATTGCTTAGCATTGACAGCACATTGATTTGTAGGAATTTTTGTATTTTTCTTGATGTAGTCTTTGGTTAATTTTATATTTTGGAAGTATTATTTCCTAGTTTGTGTCCTATTTTAATATATGTGTGCTATTAATTGTATGGCTTATATCTAGATTTACTCACAAAACCCCATGTGCTAACAGTGGAGCTTTTCGGAGGAAGTTGGACCATGAGGATGGGTACTCATCAGTGGACTAAGCCCTAACTGATACAGCTGAATGTGACATTTGAAGGTAAAGAATGCTCAGAGGATGTGGGTGACTGGTGGCATCACCTGAAAGGACATATATACCTTCTTAGACCCTCCTCTTCCTCCTCCTTCTGCTTCTTTCTCCTCCTCCTGCTTCTTATTCTTTTCTCTCCCCCCCTCTCTCTCTTTCTCTCAATCTCTCTTCTTCCTGCCTCAAAGCCATGATCTGTTTCTCCTCTACTATGCACCACTGCCATGCAACCCTGCCTTGGAGGCAGCCAAATATGGACTAAAGCCTCTACACACTATGAACCAAATAAAATTTCCCCTTAGAGTTGTGGGTGTTGAGTATTGGGTTTCAGGAATCAGAAATACATGCATATATAATTACATATGCACACATATATAATTACACACATAAAATTATATTCTTAAGATTATAAAATAAACTTCATCTAATGCTTTTAGTGATGTTTAGTTTTATGATTATATGGTTTTTCACTCATTCAGTCATTAGGATGAAGTTAACGTTAATTTCAAAGGATATTTCATGCACACACTAGATCCAGTATGTTAGAGATGGATCGTCATTCACATACTCTGATCAAAATTTAGAGCTGGGATTTTGTGTACACATAGATGACAGAGATTGATTTTTTTCTGGTCTTAAAGGAGTTTGTGGAAGGTTTATGAATTTTTTTCATTGAAATTTTTAAAGAGTTCACCAGACTGATAAATAATGTTCTTTTAAAAGTCATTTAATCATTATTCAAATTTATATACATATAGCGCTACAATAAATTATTTATTACTTTTATTTTCAGGATTTTTTGATGGATTTCTAATTGTTTTTAGGTATCTCAACTTACTAACATACTCAATTTAAAGTCTGCTTATTTTGCTATAAATAGATATTCCTTATTTAACTACTGAGTTCCATTCCTCAATTAAGTCATGGAATGAGTTGGCCTCTCATACAGCAAATGCATTTACTATGTACATTACAATATTCAGAACAAAGGAATTGTTGAAAGAAACTTCAACTTGATGACTACTTTTATTTGCAGAACTCACACACAGGACTGTAATGTATAACACAACATAAAACTGCAGTATTCAACTGTACAATACAATCTACAAAAAGTACTTATAAACATGGTGAATTGTACAAAAACGAGGTACTGAGGCTCTATGAAAAAGATGTACAGACCCGTATACAAAAAGAACTGTCGTAATTCTGAGTGGTAAGTCCAAACAGCATGCCGTGGTGATATGTCCAAACACTGGTTAAACAGGTAGGCCTTGAAATAAGAAATATTTGTACTCAGCAGTTCAAATATGAGTAGGATAAAAATAGAAATAGCAATAATTCACAGGTAGGTCTCAGAAAATCTTAATTATTTATTTTTTTGAGGCAATCCTTTGCAAGTTTTCATATTTTTCTGTCGTGTATAGTTTGTAATCATGTGTGTGATTCAATTCATGTAAAATGTATGCATAAACTCTTAAAAATTAAGCATTATTTCTGCATTATCAAGGCAGACTGCTAATAATTCCTGGATATTTTGATCTTTGTTTATGACTCCTAATTCATCAAATCTACCTAAATTTTCTTTGGATATAGAAACTATCATATTTTCATATCAGATAATAAATGTTTTCATACCATTTGAAATGGATCTACAGTTCTTTGTTTACATATTGCAGAAACTGGGAAAAAAAATATGTCTGTCACCTGAGCTTGATATCAAAGAGCAATCCTATGATGTGATAACAAAGTTTTAATATTTATTGGTAATTTTAAAATACTCTGAATTTACTTTTAAATCATAATAACCAAATTAAAACCAGAATGATTTTTTAATATTAAAAATGCAAATCTAGCAATTCAAATTAAGAGAGAACCCAGTCTCCTTATAGTTGACCATTGGAGAGTGTGTGGATCAAAATGCAGCTTGATTTTTCCTTCCTGGCCCCAAAAAATGTCTTCCCAGAATATTTGTCACAGGTATTTGTTACAGCCACACCACATACACACACATACACACACACACACAGAAACGTGCACACATTTTGGCCAACTGTTTAATCAGAGATATGCACTATTAATCATCATTGTGACTACAATATAAAATGAAAGCAGAATTAAAATTAGCAGTTTTACACAGAATACATAAAAAACAGTCAATTTATAGTTTAAGGAAACCATAAAATACAACAAATCTTGCCACATTTAAGGACTGCAACAATGTATATAATTATTCTGAATTGCTCCAACTATTTTAAGTTGTTTATCCTCACTGTCCATATGAAGACATATGAATTTTTTTTTAATCAACTGGTTAAATTTGCTGATCAGTGTTTTTGCATTTTTCCCTCTGAAGATGATGACAGCCAAAGTATTTTTGCAGAATCTGTACAAAGTCACAAACAAAGTCACTGGGTTGGAGCTTGTCACCCAATAATAGACTCCTTCATTTATGAGTTCCCACTTTACAGCACCTGAACCATTATGGAGCAACCTGAATCGTGAGGATAAATCTGCCAGTGTCTTCCACATACAATGACAGATCATCCAAGGGTGAAGAGTCTCAGTGGGAGGAGAGCAACTTCTATCACACGGCTTTCCTCTCCCTATGCATGTGCATGCCTGAGTAGGATGAAATTCTGCTTTCTTGCAGTGTTATTTATTGGAGATTGTTACTGCAGTGCATTTTTCACTCTCAATTTGACAATTCCTCCCACAAGGTAGTTGCCGCAGTGAACAAATACACACTTTCTCCTGTTGAAGCTGCAGTACTCGAAAGAGAGTTCATCTCCTTCACACTGATTCTCGATTTGAGCATCTAGATACACATAATTCTGTCAGTATTTTACACTAATCATTTCATTTAGTTCTGTGCAGTGGGTATTAAGACCATAAAAATGCCCAGGTCACAAAACCTGTAAGTGGTACAGTAATTTCACAAAACTTCATCTCCTTAATTTGAAAATGTCAAATGGGTTCTAATGACTTCAGTGTTTGTGCATCTAATACAGTAATAGTACTCATCTCATTTCCATTGTGTGTGAATTTTGGGATGTGCACATAACTATGGTATGTAATGTAGGCTTACAATTAAAGGACAAAACAAACACAATGTATTCATAACTCCACTAATACCTTAAAAGCCCTCATTTGTCCTCTGAGGAGTTCACTCATGCAGTAGCAACCACTTATCTTGATTTATGTTCTATTAAATCTCTTAAATCTCTTTCCTTCAGGGTTTTATTATCCGTCATTAAGCTGCATTTTGAATTTATATAAATGAAATTATTATATATTGTTTTTGGGCTTGTTATCCTTAGTCAAGTTTGTTTCAAGATTTAACCAAATTGATGCACACAGCTGCAGTCTATCCCGCAGCTGATGGACATTTGGGTATTTGCCAGCAGTTTGCTATTATCCACAGAGCTGCTAGGAAAATTTTGATTTCATGTCTACTAGCACACATGTATAATATTGTCTCTAGGGTATACACCAAGTAATGAGATTGCTGTGTCGTAAAATATGCACATGTCAATGAAATTAAGTAAAGCCAAATTGTTTTCCAAAGT
Source organism: Chinchilla lanigera (assembly GCF_000276665.1). Classification (NCBI taxonomy): domain Eukaryota; kingdom Metazoa; phylum Chordata; class Mammalia; order Rodentia; family Chinchillidae; genus Chinchilla; species Chinchilla lanigera. Next base: position 15,650,227 of record NW_004955426.1, read on the forward strand.
GCCTGCATGACATTGCAGTGTGATGGACACTACTATGCAATTAATGAAAATCTCCCTTTCTCCATATCTTTGTCAATAACTGGTTTTGACCAATATGCAATGTGATTCAGATTGGTCACTGTGTTTTTAAAATATGTACAAGTCTGCTATATGGTATCTCCACATTATTCACATTTCAATTATTGTTAGATCCCTCTCCAGGTTTTTACCACTTTATATTTTATTAGGTGTCCTTTTCTTCTACACAGAGATACAGACACACACACACACACACACACACACATGCTCTTTGCCTATTTAAAACATCATTTGACATATCATATATATTTTCTCTGGTAATAATTCTTCCTGATTTGCACTTATGAGAAATATTATCATCTACATTTATCTTCTCATTTGTTGCCAATAAATAAAAAGATTATTAGAAGTTCAATTGACTGTATCCATGTTTACTTTTCTTTTTTAAAGTTGAGAATCTTTTTCAAGAAATTCTTCCCCAGTTTCTGTGAGTGGTGGTGCACACCTGTAATCCCAGCCCTTTGGAGGTTGAGGCAAGAGGATCACCAGGAATTTGAGGCCAGCTAGAGTGAGTTTAAGGCAAGGCTTACCTATGTAGGAAGACACAGTCTCAAAAAAAATATTTCCATAAAGTTTTATATGTCTTCATGAATATTTTCAAGTATTTTTTTCCAACAAAGCCTATCTTGTTAGGTATGATGGAAAATACTTTATTTCCTGACCTGTGACATATTGTATTTTTCTGCACATTTTCATTATTAGGTTAAGCAAGTTCTCTTCTCTAGCATCAAGACTTCTGAGACATGAAATGATGCAAAAATGTCCGGCCACGTTTTCTTCCCATGTTATGATGCTATAAAGCAATCTTTCTTTAATCTTATCATGTATAAAAGTATGTTGGCCTCGTCCCTTTGGTGAGTTTATTCAGAATTTAGAAAACAAGCAACTCAATGATTATATACTATTATCCTTTAATATGTACACAAGCATTATCTTTGTCTTCTTGTTTGCTTTTTTCTACATTTTTTCTACCAATTTTTCTTCCTTCAGACCATTGAGAAGAATATATATACTTCTGGCAATATTTTTCCTTGAATGTTTACTGAAAAACTTATTTTAAATCATCTGGAATAGCTGAAGCATGGTGGCCTACACTGGTAATGCCAGCACTCAGGACACTGGAACGGGAAGATAGCTGTGAGATCACAGTGGGCTAAAAAGCGAGTTAGTTCAAAGCCAGCCTGAACTGCAGAGTGAAACCCTGTCTCAAAAAAAATCATCTGGAATAGATATTTATTATCAAAAAATTAGAAATTACTTATTCCTTTTATCTTTGTTTAATATCTATTCAGTTACATATTTCTTTATACTATGCTAAATTAAACTTAAGGAATTTATCTACCTGACATGAATTTTTGGAAGTACACAAAAAAGTATTCTGTTTTAATTTTCAGTATTAAAAATTAATAGTTATTTTATGCTTTTTACACATTTATTCCTAGTATAATGCATTTATAAACTATATTATTGTTTTGCCTAAAGCTCATCTATTTTTAAACACAATTTCAGCAATCCTGTGTCATTTGAACATTACACATTTTATGTATGTATCAAATTATTATATTCTATCTTGTAACTATGAAAAAATGTTGCTTCAATTGAAATTATAAGAAAATCTCAATAATTAAAAATCACCAGGTATGTAAAGTTATTCAGATTAGCAATCTACATAAGGATGTAAGCAGTAGTCTTAGTATTTCTAAGATTCAAGTTCACATGTGAAAATAATAGAAAGAAATTTAATTATACAGTTTTGACTACTGCTTACAATCTTAGGTTTTTTAAACTGCACTTCCTTTAATTTTTAGTTTCTCATACTTTACCCCTCTCATATAGTTCAGTATTTCTTCTATCACCAAAAAATCTTTTCAACTTCTGAAGGTTTTACATCACTTATGCTTAGCAAAAAGTTTAGTTTTCCCAAAGGTAAACTTTTTCTTTCCTTTTGCTCATTAATTAAATGTCATTATTGCCTGTCTATGTAACAGAAATTACATGAATTACATTTTGCTTCCTAAAAAATACACTGTAAGCTTTTGACATCATGCTGATTTAAATAGTCAAGAGAATATTATATATTTTAAGTAGGATATATTAAATACAACTGGCTTGGTGAATTAGGAAGAATCTGAAATTATGAAGAAGTTCTGTCAAGAGAGAAAACTTATGATAATTCCATAGAGATAAGAAGCATCAGTGCTTTATCTTTTACATTTTAAAATGCTTATTCTATAGATATTCTCAATAATAAATGAAACAACTGGAAAGAATGATAATCGTTTAGTACTGATTAACATAATATTGTATGTTAGATGGTAAGATTAATTAAAGTAGTATTAAATTAATATGTAAATAATCATTTATGCACAATATTATTTTTCAAAAGACTGATATAGTGACATATATATTCTCTGGGGACCAGGGATACCACCTGAGATCTAATGATTGGAAAGAAAATTTTGTTGGAAAAAGGAAATACAAATTTACATTAGAAGGTAAAGTGAAAACATTTATGACTGCTTCCACAGACACTTTCTCACTATAATCCAGGGTTATACTTTCATTTAAAAAGTTAATTCTTGTAAAGTTTGGGAGATAAATATATAATAAAATTTAAGGATTTGCTTCAAAATGATAAATATTTCTGTTGCTTTTGGAAGTATATATATATATATATACACTTTGCTTTTGGAAGTATATATATATATATATACACACACATTAGCACATAATTTTACTTAATGGTGCCACTCCACCTGAAGACCTGCCTAAATCTTTCTAAAATATGACAAGGGGAAAGTATTTATGTGGCTCATCTACAGATTTTGAGGAATGTAAAGAAGCAAAAACTGGAATGTCTTTTGGAGCATTCCGCTGTAGGGAACAATGAATCATAGCATATTATTTTAGATAAAATAGTTTAATAAAAGCCTGAGCGGTGCCTTGGGAAGCCTCCTGGGACAGTGCAAGAGCTAATCCCCTAGTCAAACTCTGCCCAGGAATGTCTCCCAGAGATAAGGAGTGCCCAGGCCTAGGTAACCCTCTGTGACCCTGCCTGGGCAATTCCATCTCCTGGCCCTAGGTAAACACTGTAACCCTAAAGGAATGCGAACATTGTTTACAAAGGAGACAAATGGAATATAATGGAAGAAACATCTATCATGGTTACACATGCAACCTGCAACTGACCTGGGGTCCGACAGTATAAGAGAAAGACCATATGGCCACCAGGTCAGCGAATATAACATCCCAATCTGTTACCATGGAAATCAAAAATGTACATAAGGTGGGAATAAAGGCAGGCCCCTCACCCACTTCCCTGATTCACAAATCAGAGATGAAGGGTGGCTAGCCTCAAATTAATAAACTCTGTTTTGTTCTCAGTAGAGTTGGTTTCTTGTGGAGTAGAGCCCAAATTGTGCTAGGGGATTTTTGCCATGACACTACCAACTGCAGAAATTCACAGTGATGGAAAGAAGTGTAATGTTTACTGATTAATAGAAAGTGTTGCGTTTATAGTGCAAGCGATTTTATCTCAAATTTAAGAGAAACAAATCTACTGAAATGTATAATTTTGTTTTTATAATTTTTATGTCCTTTTCCTGTAGGGAATTTTAAAGATTGCAGAAGAAGAGAAAATTTTCATATTTATAAAGTAAAAATGTTGAGTATAGCTGCAAGAAAGTGTTAATGAATGAAGTTATGTAACTTTGAGTGTGGTTGAATGAATCCCAGAAGTCATTTCTTTTTTCTGAAAGATGTGAAAGTTTAAAAATTAAATAAAAAACTAAATAGAATGTAATAAGTGATTAGAGATTGAATCACCTTGAAATGGTACAAAGAATTCTTTGATATGTATTCATGTGCAGTATGGTGAATATTTTGGTGTGTTAAATGTTTTGTCATCTATATTCCTTAGTTAAAGTTCATACCTTGGCCTTTCTGATCAAGAGAAGAAGAAACACCTTCTTATCCAATACAGTTGTATTTTATTCTACTTTACATTATATTAATCCTTTCCATAATGCCTCCACTCTTTTTCTTGACATGGGTAGAAGGCAGACATAACAAAAAGAAAATAAGAAATTGACTTGTGGCTTAGGGAAACTGTAAGGGAAAGAGGGTAAAGATATGGGAGGCTGGTTCACAGCATTCTGTCACCTCAAAGGCAAACCAAAGTGTGGGACTTGGAGCTTTAGAGAAACCACAAGTGAATGGAGTAGCCTGAAGCAGTATGGTGAAGAGCAGAGCTCACAGGATGTCTTGGGGGAGATTTCAGTTTAAATAGATGGGATGCTCAGTAGGTGGAATCAATAACCAGGTAAATGTGAAGCAGAGCTACTGTTTTCATTTGGCTTGTACACTATTTGGACAGCATAGCATTTTCTTTGCTTCCTATATGAAGTAAAATATCAAGAGCACCAATTAATGGCAAATGCTGAAAATCAGAAGAGTTACTGTGAATACACACTGTGATCAAGAAAAGTGAACTATGGACTTTGGTTATAACACAGCATTTCTTAAACAAGGCTAAATTAATTTCCTACCACTCCAAATAAGGGAGATAAGCTTGAGACATTCCTTCTTTGGAAATACAGACAATTTACTAGTCATATATGAAATGTGAGGAGTCTTGTGTATAAGGTCTCACAAGAGCTATGGAGCTGAAGTCCTACTTAAGGAATAAAGTGGCTGCAAAATCAAAGACAGTACTTATATAGTCCATATTGGATCAGAATCACAGTATATTTTCTTCGAGTGAAAGGGTGAAACTTATCAAGCTTCAAGACAGGGTGGTCCTCCTCCCACAAATGTCAATATCTCTATTTCTAAAATGGGAGAATATTACTTTACAAAGCAAAGACAAATTGAACCTTCAGATAGAATTATAACTACTGATTATCTGACCCTAAAAGAAAAATAACAAAAAATCGTGAAGAATGAACAGGGGATCTAATGTAACCACAAGATTCCACTAACGTGGAAGTGTGAGAACAAGAAGCCGGAGTAATTTGACAAAGGGAGCACTCAAGCCATCGTTGGAGTCTTTGACACTGAAAGAAGACAACCAAGAGCTTTAGAAGCTGGAAAAGCAAGAGTAAGCTGTGTGGGACCAAACATTCTTCCCAGTTTCCACATGCTTTAGGAAAGGATCAAAGCCTTTGTTTTGGAGCAGGGTAACTTCTGGTCTACAGAACTGTAAGGTAATACGTGTTTGCTGTCTTAAGCAACTAAATTTGTGGCAATATTTTTACAGTATCAATAGAAAGTTAATGTGGTGAGATTAAACCACAATTTCATGATAACCTTCTTTTTTTTCTTTTTTTATTTTAGAAGTAAAAGAATGAAAACCTATTAAGAAACAGATAACCATTTACAAAACACCACAACAATAGTACAAGCAATACTGAATTGCAGACAGGTGACAGGGAATTAACAATGGTTGTTATATTACATATTGATAACTTCAAAGTGATTACTCAGGAAAACAAATATAGACATGAAAGATTTATCAAAATAATTAATCATTAACTGTTCCTTTCAATAAAGTGATAGAAGTCAGTAGTACAACTGTTAGCTATCCTGTATATACATAAATACATGATTTTACCCGTCTTCTTTTCTCTCATCCAGTTGATATTTAATTTTCAGCAGTTTCCTTTCATTTCACCATGTTTATCATAACTCCTAATTTTTATTCACTTTTTCAGGTTCTTACACTACATTGCTTACACATGCACGTATGATGGATTTCACTTATGAGTATGGTCTCTAGTTGTGACCATTTACCTATAAAAACCTCAAGTTTATCTTTCTTTATAGCTGAGGAATATTCCATTGTATAAAAATGCCACAACTTTATTATCCAATCCTCAGTGGATGCACATTTGCATTGCTTCCCAATTTAGCTATTACAAATTGTGCTGCTATGAACATAAGTGCACATATATCACTGTGATATGTTTTCAGCTCTTCT
>NW_004955426.1:15657660-15672611 GCF_000276665.1 Chinchilla lanigera
ATTTCTGGGTGTTGACTTTGTATCCAGCTACATTGCTGAATTTGTTGATTAGTTGAAGGGGTCTTCTGGTGGAGTTTTTGGGGTCTTCCATGTAAAGTATCATGTCATCTGCAAATAGTGATAATTTTGTTTCTTCCTTTCCTATCCTTATTCCTTTTATTTCTGTCTCTTGTCTAATTGCTCTGGCTAATGTTTCCCAAACTAAGCTGAATAAGAGTGGTGACAGTGGACATCCTTGTCTCATTCCTGACTTTAAAGTGAAAACTCTCAGTTTTTGTCCATTTAGTATGATGTTGGCTGTTAATTTGTCATAAATGGCTTTGATCAGATTGAGGCAAAGACCATCTTTTCCTATTTTCTGTAGTGTTTTTATCATGAACGCATGTTGGACTTTGTCCAAAGCTTTTTCTGCAACTATGAGATGATCATGTGGTTTTTGTCTTTGGTTCTATTGAAATGGTGTATTGCATTAATTGATTTGTGAATATTGAACCATCTTTGCATTCCTGGAATGAATCCTACTTGGTCATGGTGTACGATTTTCTTGATGATTTGCTGCATTCTATTTGCTAGTATTTTACTAAGCATCTTTGCATCTATGTTCATTAGGGAGATTGGTCTGTAGTTTTCTTTCTTGGTTGGGTCTTTCTCTAGTTTTGGTATCAGTACAATACTTGCCTCCAGAAATGAGTTAGGGAGAACTGTTTCCTTTTCAATTTCATTGAAGGTTTTGAGGAATGTTGGTATTAAATCCACTCTATAATTTTTTTATAGAATGCTGCTATAAATCCACCAGGACCTGGGCTTTTCTTTGCCAATAAGTTTTACATAGCATTTTCAATCTCATTAATAGAATGAGGGGGCTGGGGATTTAGCTCAGCGGCAAAAAGCACCTGCCTGGCAAGCGCAAGGTCGTGAGTTCGGTTCCCGGTCCTGGAGAAAAACCAAAAAAAAAAAAAAAAAATTGAATGAGGGTTGTTCAGGACTTTTATATCTTCTTGATTCAAATTTGGTAATTTGCACATATCTAGGAATCTGTCAATTTTTTCTGAGTTTTCTATCCTATGAATGTAAAGATTTTCAAAGTAAGTGTTAATGATCTCTTGAATTTCTCTAGGATTTGTAGTGATTTCATCCTTTTCATTCCTTATTTCATGAATTTGAGTTTTTTCCTTTCTATTTTGATAAGTTTGGCTGGGGATTATCAATTTTATTTACTCTTTTAAAGAACAAACTCTTTGATTCATTTATTTTTGTAGAATTTTCTTTGTCTCAATTGCATTAATTTCTGCCCTGATCTTTATAATCTCCTCCCTTCTTTAGGCTTTCGTCTTGACTTGTTCTTCTTTTTCTAAGAGTTTGAGGTGCAGCATTAGGCTATTTATTTGTTCTCTTTTTCTTTTCCTTGTGTGTGATTTCACTACTAGAAATTTCCCTCTGAGGACTGCTTTCATTGCATTCCACAAATTCCAGTAAGTTGTGTTTACGTTTTTGTTTGTTTGTAGGTATTTTTTAATTTCTTCTTTAATTTCTTTTGTGACCCATTGGTTGTTCAGGAGGTTGTTATTTAATTTCCAAGTATTTATGGAGTTTTGGGAGTTGCTTCTGTTATTAATTTCCAATTTTATTGCACTGTGGTCAGATAATGTGCATGGGATAATTTCAGTTCTTTTGCATTTAGGTAGGCATGCTCTATGGACTAGAATATGGTCTATTTTAGAGAACGTCCCAGGTACAGAAAAATGTGTATTCTGATGTTGCGGGGTGGAACAGACTGTATACATCTACTAAGTCCATTTGTTCACAGATTTAGTTCAGGTGTTATTTCTTTGCTGATTTTTTCTCTAGTTGACCTAGATCTGTGTCAAAGGGGTGTTGAGATCACCTATTACAATATTGTTGTTAATTATTTGGTTTTTCATGTCTGTTTAAATCTGTCTTATATAGTTTGTGCTCCCATATTTCATGCATACATATTTATGACTATTATCTATTCCTGTTGCCGATTTCCCCTAACTAGTATGTAGTGATCGTCTTTATCTCTTTTGATTGTTTTCAGTTTGAAGTTTACACTGTCTGCAAACATAATAACTACCCCTGCATTTTTCTGGGATCCTGTTGCATGGAGAATTGTTTTCCATCCTTTGACTTTAAGTCTACAGATTTCCTTTCCAATAAAGTGTGTTTCCTGTATACAACATATTGTAGGATTTTGTTTCTTAATCCACTCCATCAGTCTATTTCTGGTGAATTGACTGGTGAATTGAGGCCATTTACATTAATGGCTATAAATGATATATGTTGCCTTATCTTTGCTGTGTTATTTTCTGGCAGTTAGTCTCCTACTTTTGCTATCTGTTTAATTGTGTGCTCTGCTTGAGGGTTCCTTTCTATTGTTGTTCTTGAAATTGTGGTCATTTTTTTCTCTGACTAGAACATCTTTTAGTACTCTTTGTAAGGTTGGTTTGGCACTCATGAAGTTCTTCAGTTGTTCTGTGTTGTGGAAATATTTTATTTCTCTGTTGAATTTAAAGGAAAGTTTGGCAGGATACTTCAATCTTGGTTGGAAGCTGATTTGTCTCAGTAATACTTTGTTCCAATCTCTTCTCAATTGGATGGTTTGTGTTGAAAAATCTACATGATTCTGTTGGGCTTTCCTTTATAGGTGATCTGTTTCTTTTCTATAGCAGTTTTTAATATTCTGTTCATTTGCTGGATATCTGGGATCTTGATTATTATATGTCTGGGTGTGGTTTTATTTTGGTTATGTCTACTTGGGTTTCTATATGCCTCATTTACTTGTACATCAGAAGCTTTTCCCGAGTTTGGAAAGTTTTCTGCTTATTTCTGCAAATATTCTTTTTATGTCAGTGTTGTCTCCCACTGTTTTGTTGACTCCTATTAGTCTTCTATTCTTTATCTTTGTCTCATCTTGCAACTGTTGAACTGATTTTGCTTGGATCCCTGTTGATTTTAAGAGATCCTTCCTTTCATGATCATTAGCTGCCATGCTGTCTTCAATACCTCAGATTCCATCTTAGGCTTCATTCATGCAGTTTTGCCAGTTTTCAGTGGAAGTTTTGATTTCCTGTACATCTCCTTGAATCTGTTTCATGCAATCTAGTTCTGACCTGTGTTCTTCATTTAATGTTTCCATCATTTTCCTGTGCTCATCTATTTTTTTGTATATGTTTTCTTTAGATGTGCTGATAAGTTCTTCCATAACTGGTGTTATTTTTTTTTACCTGGGTGATTATTTCTGATCTAATTTCTTCTATGGCCTATTGGAGTTGTTTCTTTACTTCAGTTGTGATCATTTCAGAGATTTCAGGTATGTGACTTCCAAGTTCTCCTATGTCAGTGTCTCCTGGACTTGTTCAAGGTGGAGCTGAGTTCTGAGATTGCATTTTGCTCCTATGTCTTGTCATTTTGGATGTCAGATGGAAAATGCTGAGCCACACACTACCTAGGCAGCTCACCAAAGGTCTCTAGGGACCTTAGTTTACCTAGATATTAGACATATCCCAAGGTGGTAGAGGCAGTGGACCACTGGGCCTGGGATCCCCAGGCAACTGGTGGTGTGTGCAGTGCAGACCACAACTGTGATGGTGGGGGAATGCTGTCCTTCAGTGCCAGGGTCTCCAGGGCATCAGTGGAAAGCTGTGGGCCTCAGCCATGAACCCAATGGTGACCAGTCAGGGGCAGCTGCTCTGGGTTCCTCAGGCAGCTGGTCAAGGGAGGAGGGGCCTCACCTCCCAACTGAGAGGTCCACAGAGCCTGGGGCCACTCCTGCATTGCTTCCCCATCCCAAAGGAGCAGGGCCAAGCATTCACACAGGCCTCACCAACCAACAGAGAAGTCCACAGAGATGGGATCCTCCCGCATTACTTCCCTGCACCCAGGCTGCTTCCCCATCCCAATGGAGCATGATGGGGTGTCCATGCAGGCCTCACCCACCAATGGAGATGTTCTTAGAGATGGGGAATGATAAGATTCTGTCTCATCTATTAGCTTTTGTAGTCAATGCTGAACTATTTATAAAAGTTATATCACTTATAATATAGTAGAATTAAACATGGTATGGGTATACTTGAGTTTCTGACAAATAGCTCTCAAAAATAGAGATGACAAAATTTACATTTTCTAATAATCTTTTCCTAGTACCTAATGTAATTTCTTAATTTTTTCTAATGTTACTTCTTGAAACAAAATATAGTGTGTGCTTGTCAAATTTACCCACTCTGTAAACCCCATTGATCCCATTATCTTTACCACTAGGTAGTTTTTCCCACTTTAGAACAGAGAATCAATTTCTTATTGATCTTGGATATCCATCTCTGATATTGAGCAAGTGGCAACCCTGCTACTTGCTTTGGCATAAATGTATACCCTTAATCTTAGTTAACATCTTCATTATTCAAACAAGTGCTGAATTTCAAACCTTAGGGACATCCTGTACTAACACATTTTTCTCTTTTCCCATGCCCACCTGTCCTCCAAGCACTGAATTTTTGTTTTTGTTTTCTTTCAGTTTTGCTTTTGTTTTCTTTCCCTTTTCCTACAAGCACAGGTTGCATTCACAACATTCTCAGCTGGACTGTTACCTCAGAGTTTCTTTGTTTTTAATTTCTTTGTCACCACTGTATTTTAATATTGTATTTTCTACCTAGTCATTTTCATGTTCTTGTCAGTATCTTCTCTGAAGTCCTGCTTTGGACATGAATTTTTTGATCACTGGATTTTTGCTCCCAACTAACTTCAAATGACTATTTCTTCTCTAAAAATTCCATGTCTGTGGTCTGCTCACTTTTTTCTTTTTCAGCGTCTAAAGAAAATGTTGGCAAACTTCCTACTCTGCAAGAAAACCCAGTTATTTTCACAGTGGTGGCTCAGAAAAGGATAATAAGGCCATTGTTGCTAGTCTACTGTCAAAGGAGAAATAGGAATGAATTATTTGATTTTCTCTTCATCTCCTACAGCTAAAATTGATAACATCATCATTAATCTCCTTGGTGATTGCACTCAAGACTTTTTGACAACCTCTATTTGATTGATGGATAGGAGGACTAATATAACTGTTTTAAAGGACTATTGCTAATTAAGTTCAGATTAAGAGGTTTAAAATTAGAATGTAAAAGGGTACACCATATCAGATGATTATTTTTCATTTTTGTTCAATGTACAATTTTTAGAATTTTAATTGAAAATATTCAATTAAGTTGTCTATAAATACACTGATAAGATATACTAAACAATCAGTAAAATTTTCATCAATACTCTTAAACTGATCTTTAATTAGTTCATCTTTAAAAGAAAATAACTAGGAAAATTAACTACAAAGTAGTTTACCATTTGTTTCTGTCTTTAACCACTGTTTTATACTTAGGTATGTTTATAAGGCAGTTTTTCCTTTTTTCAAATTTTTTTATATTTTTAAAATATTTTTATAAAAATATTTTATATTTTTAAAACATTAAAAATGACACAGAATTTCAAAAAAAAGGCAGTTATTCTTCTCTACTTTTTATTTGATTGTCATTTGCTATTACCACTGTGTGTTTTACATTTGATAAGTAATGTACATGTCCTTTTAATTATGGCACACTACCTTGCATGGAACCTGATCAAAGTGGCGTTCACTCTGAAGTTAAATGGATTCTTGTTCACTTTCCATTGGCTTTTAGGAAGGGGAAGAAAAACACAAGACTATGATAAGAAGTACTGACAGGGGCTGGGGATTTAGCTCAGGGGCACAGAGCCAGCCTGGCAAGTGCAAGGTCATGAGTTCAATTTCCGCTACCGGAAAAAGAAAAAATAAAAATAAAAATAAAAATAAAGAAACATAAAAAGAGAAGTACTGAGTTATTTTTACAAAACCTTCCCTTTTCTTGCAAAGTTTTAATGTTTCAGGAAGATTTCATCATTTTTCACAAATTACTTCAGTAAGTGCTGAGATTAATAGACGATAGTGTTAAATATGCTGGTGATGAATACGGGACAACAAAATGTTTTATTGTGGTTAGTTTGCTTATGATGTATTGGAAATGAGAGAGGGAGAGAGGAAGACTTGTGGAGTTTTGTGATTTCATCCTCTTATAAGGCGATTATGTTAAAAACAGAAAAAAAAAAATTTATGCTCAAGTTGGATGTTGTTAGCAACAGTGAAAAAATGTAGCTTGGAGATGGATACTGAGGGGACATTTTAACCGTTTATAAGTTTCTGTATAGTTTTAAGCTTAATACAACTATGGGAAAACTCTAATAAAGTAAGTAAACTAATGCATGGCTCTAAACTTCCAAGTTTTCACTGCAGTTAAGATACTGAATGCTTAGCTCTTATTGACTTTAGGTTCAGATATAAAATACAGTAGCATCATATTCAATTAGCTATATAATCTGTCAAACTGTCTTGGGTAAGAGGAGAGTTACCAAATGTAATATCACTTTCTAGGCCCAAACTTAGATGACAACAGAGTTTGTCTTTTATACCTATCTTAGTAATAAATCATTGATCTTTTCATATGTTACATGGAGTATTTGTGAACACAGTACTACAGATGTGTAGTTCAAACAAAAGAAATAAATTTTCTCATATTTTAATGGACTTAAATCTAAAATGTTAGCAGGGATAGTTATTTCTGAGGGCCTGGGCTTTCATGGGAGTCCAGTCTCGACATAGAAAGGAACTGGGCCGTCACTTCATGGTCCTAGGCTCTTTGTGCACTTGATGAAAGAATTCAACCAAGGCAATAGGCAAGCATGCAGAGATATAGGTAGAATTTATTGTAGAGATGTAGAATTTCTAGTGAGGAAGAAATATTGCAAAGGCAGCGGAACTGAGCGTGATTCTACCTATTCTTAAATACACAGGAGTTACTTCCAGAGTTCACAGAACTAGGGCAAATAGGTTTATCTGTATTTTTCATCGAAGCTTATTTGAAATTGCAAGATAAATTTGTATCCCTTTTAGGCAATCACTGTTTTCTCAGGGGCTTTAATTATGTAAGAAATTTTTTAACAAATTTGTGAAAGATAAATTCTTAATTTAAACATGAACCCATCTGAAGGGAGAAAAGTGTAGGGAACATTTCCCTTTCTGATACTGTTGGATTCCATTAGGCTATGGCCATCATGATTGCTACATGCTTGGTTTAGGAATGAGAAGGACAGATGGCCAAGAATGAGAAAGTCTGTGGACAATACACTACCTCAAAATAACATTGCACTCTATAGGATTGCTCTCAGTCTGAGACCTGACAAAAGCTTATGAATGTATTATACATTTGTTATGAGGAAAATAACTTTTAAATTTTTAGATGTCAGATGTGTCGAGTCTGTGGAATCACTGCATCCATTAATGAAGTTTTGATGCAAAAGAGGAAGTTAGGAGAGTTTTATTGGAAATAAAAAGATGACCAGCCCCTGGATTTCCAGGAGGGCTCTTGAGTGCATGGCCACTAAGGCTCTTTGTCAAGGGTAATTTATGCAGCAAAATCCCAACAGGGGTACAATGTGAGTCAAACTACACTCATCCTATAAGATTACAAGTACAGTTACTTAGCTAATATTGATCCAATAGGTACATCATGAGTCACGCAGCAGGGGTGTGGAAGAAGAAATAGGTTCTTGGAAAGGGAGGAAAGTACAGGTCTAGATGTTCTGGTCATGCACCTAAGCATTTGATGCCTATGTGGGCCCACTGGACCAGGTGCTGCTACGTACAGTATAATCACAAACTACTGCTTGTCTCTAAGGAGGCTTGGATATCAGTCTCCTCTTTGAGCCCTGGCCTTTTCATATTCACCTGTGACCACAAGTTTGATGTGTCTTCAAGGCTTTTTTCTTTTTTGTGGGCCCAGTCCCTCTCTGATTGCATGTCAGTTTCTATCTAACTTAGCTGCCTATAATACATAAAAGTGTTTGTTTCTTCATGGACAACACATGCTATTTTGGATCTTTCTCCTTTGTATTTCAATCCAGCTAATGGCAACCTACCTACCTGCCTCCCATGAGGAAGGGCTGCCCCATGTCTCATTGTAGTGCTTTTCTGCAAACTTTTCTCTTCACTATCTTCTGTATGTCTAAGTGCCCTGCATCCATCTTTCCACACATTCTCATTATCCCTATGTGTATGTTTATCTTCATGTCTGAATATCCCCTTTGGTGAGAAGAGCAGCCACAGCCAATTAATGCTACTACATAAAAATTGTACTGGTCAAGTAGAACAGGAAAAGTAAAATTTATTCAAGGACTATTCCTTCAGGGTCAAGATTATGACAATAAGGGTTAGACTAAGCACAATTTTGCTGAACTAAATGGCAAGAGAATTTTTAAGGTCTAGTTTAAGGTAATGAGAAAGAGCTAAAGGTTAATTACTGCGATTAAGCTTGCTGCGTTCAGTAATTGCACTTATTGAAGTTAGGCTGCTGTCCTCCAATAAAAAATGGAAGACACATGCTCTTACTTTCTTGATGTTTGTGTATCAGAGGACATTTTTTTAGTCATAGAGAAAGACATTCCAGAATTGTAAAACTAGCAAGAGGCTGGGAGAAAATTTAATTATCACAGAAATTTAAAAATGTATTTATAGTTGCAATTTTTCTACTGTAAAAGCTCCATTAAGGGATTCCTAGGGCCCTAGGTCCTGGAGGAAGCAGGTCTAAAGTTTAGTCTCCCTAGTAATATGACCTTCTTAGTCAAAGCCCAACTCAATAATATGTTAGCTTGATTTTCTATGTTCAAATTCAGTAACATTTTGAGGTATGTGGGTGAAGATTTCAACATATAGTTTTGTTGGTGGGATTTAATTTGACTCCTAAAACCTGCTAGCAAATGAAAAATGAATGTATTTCTAAAATACTTCAATTCTTTAAATAATTTTTGTTTGTATCTTATAGATAATATTTGGGAAACTTTCACAATAAAAGGGATTAATTCAAGTATCAAACTGTATTTGCTTTTTTTTATTTTTTATTTTAAAGATAAAAGGAGGGAAACATTAACAGACATACAACATTTTACAACATATCACAAGCACAATACAGACAATACAGAGTTACAAACAAAGTGGTAGGGAATTAACAATGGTGGTTGTATTACATATTGATATCTTCAAAGTGGCTTCTCATGAAAACAGATATAAACATGCAATACTGGTCAACCAAAGACTCATTGACAGTTTCTTTCAGCATAGAAATAGAAGACAGAAGAACAACCATGTTATCTATCCTGTATATACATACATACAAAATTTCTCCTTCGTTCCCTTCTCTTTTCCCACATCCCAGAAGCCCTTTACTCTTCAGTGGTTTCCTCATTTCACAGTGTCTATCATACCTCCGAGTTTAAATTAACTCTTTCAAGTTTTACACTAGTGACACAATGTGGGGCTTGCACATGTATGTTTGATTTATTTCACTTATGAGTATGGTTTCTAGTTGTGACCATTTAAGTATAAAGGCCTCGAGTGTATTTGCTTTTTTAATGAATTTAAACAATTGTATAGAGAAAATAATAATTGGTCAATAATGACAAGTCAATGTTTAGCCATTTTAATAACTTAGACAAAATTAAATAGAAGATAATTGTAAAACTATTTACAAAAACATAAAAGTTCAAGTGTATTATAAAGATAATATACAAGAAATCATTCTATATTTACTTTAGGCAAAATTTTCAACATGATCAAATATAAGCAAAACAAATACAGTCAGTATTTAATCAATTGTTAGTATTATAAAAACATTTAAATTTATACTTCAATTAGCAGTTATCAGGCTGGGGCTATAGCTCAGTGGCTCAAGTGCCTGCCTGGCAAGCACAAGGTCCTGAGTTCGATTCTTGGTCCAAAAAAAAAAAAATTTAGCAGTTATCTAATTGTCCTCTTAAAACTTTCTGGTTTAGTCCGTTTGTGAGTGAGATTGAAACTTGTACATTTATCATACAGCATGTAAATATTATGAGGAAATTTTGTTGATATAAAATCCCAAGATTTTTGAAAGGAAACTTGTATTTATAGAAATTTCATTCTTTGAAAATACCATGAGTTTGTGCACAGCAAATATTGTTAGAACTAATTAGGTAATTTAAAAATATTTATTTCTTGGGCTGGGGATTTAGCTCAGCGGCAAAAGCGCCTGCCTGGCAAGCGCAAGGTCATGAGTTCGGTTCCTGGTACCGGAGAAAAAGCCAAAAAATAAAAAATAAAAATAAAAATAAAAATATTTATTTCTTGCAATGCAATATCATCACATGAAATATGCTAGAGAATCATGGTCTTTGCTACTCATCTTTGGTATTTTATATGACAGAATATAACTTGTGAATGATCCTTTCTATCCAATGTATGTATTCTGTATTTATAATTTGTAAAACATCAAAACACAGATTTTATGAGCTTTTTCCTTCAATGGTTTCCACATTGCTTGGTAGACAATTTAAGAATTAACAACTTTCCAGCTATAGAAATACAAAATAAGAGTAATAACTATATTTCATCTGTACCTATAATTCTAGCTTAAAAGAAATAAAAACTATTCAGGAATAATATATTGTTGGGTTTAGGTTAGAAACTATAGTACTACTTGTATGTAAAGTAAATATCCATCCAATTAAGTTGAAATTATTATATGCATCAAATTCAAGATGCTCATCTCTCAATTCCGAATATGAAGTTTTTCAGAATATGGATTTAGATTAATAGTCCCTACTTGGGAAAACATTTGTGGACTTCTTACTTCATTGGTGATCTTGATATTGCTTAGAGAATAGATGCACAGTGATAGCAGAGAGATTGGGCCTCATATAAATGTTCTGAAAAGCAAGAAATAAGATAAGTGAAACAGGAACCCTTCAGAATAGTTCCAATCTGGAGTCTGAGAAAGTTAAGTATATTATCTTCTGAAGTTTCAAAGCATAAAAATTATTGCACACACATTCCAAGTTATAAGTAAAACATTTTCTATAATAACTAAAATTACCATTACATTAAGAGTTTTGTGCTGATATACAAGAAATAATGAAATATTCAAGGGGCTGGGGATTTAGCTCAGCAGCACAGCACCTGCTTAGCAAGCGCAAGGTAGCGAGTTAGGTTGTCGGCACTGGAAAAAAAACAAAAAACAAACAACAAAAACAAAAACAAAAACAAAAAAAATCAAATAAACGCTGAAAGAAAAGTAACCTTTGTATCAATGGAAAGCTCATATTAAATTAAGTAGCTTATCTAAAATAAACACACAAGAAACATATACCATTTCTTCATACAATTTACAGTTCATTTAACATACTAAATATTTATTAGATTAATACTGTTTTTGATGACTTTATCACACCTTACCCTCACTTTCATTCTGAAAAATTAATTTGGTTATTTCATCATATGTATATAGCCTGACATACATTTCATTAGTAGTAATAGGAAACATATCTTGAATTTTTATCTCATAAAAGACATTGTCTTAAAAAGTCTTCTAATGTTATATTGTTCAATAATTAGAATTTTAATAGTTTTATAAATTAAAAAAAATAAATGTATACTAAGAAAATTTTCCAAGGTTAAACATATTATAAGTATCATATACAAGATTCACGTCTAGGTGGTCCTTTTTGTAGCTGGGGTCCTCAAACATAGTACATGATTTTTTTCTTTCTTGGACATTTTGAAATAGGACTTTGCTATGCAGTTTAGGTTGGCCTCAAACTCACAGTAGTTCTCCTGCTCAGCCTCCAGACTGCCGGGATTACAAGTGTGTGCCACCACGCCTGGCTAAAATGGGAAGTTCTTGTTTTATTTTATTAGTATGTGCATGTGTGTGCGAGTGTGTGTGTGTGTGTGTGTGTGTGTGTGTGTGTGGTGCTGAGCACTGAATCGAATCGAGGGTCTTATACAGACCACATAAGACCTCTACTACTGATTCATATCCCAGTCCATGATTTTTAGTATTCATAATCATAACACCAAAAATAAACCATAAAACACTCTCTTAGAGGTCCTTTAACTGTGTTTGAAAATATCTAGGACATCAGAGGTCCATCTTTGATTCTAAGAATTTTGTATCTTTTTTGAAATTTCCCCACTATTTCTTCCATGACAGACTCATCAGTCAAAATTTTGTGTTCCATTTCCATATTTGTGTAGTTTCTCTAGCTTTTTTGTGGAAATTTTTTTAGTTTCATTTCATTGGACTTGATAAGATGCATGAGCTAATTTTATTTCTTTCCTTCCGCTTCTAAAGACTTGCCTCATAATTTAAAATACAGTCCATTCTGGAGAAAGTTCCATGAGCTTCTGGAAAGCGTGTACATCCCACAGGTATGAGAATACTGTCAAGATGTCTGTTAACTCTATTTTATCAATGGTTCAGGTTTAACTGTAATGTTTATTTTCTAACATTTTTGGTCTGGTTAACCTCTCTAAACAGGATGGGGATTTTCAATCACTTGCTATACATTATTAAGGTTTATCAAACCTTTATGTAGAATACTATTCTTGTTTAAATTAAGTTGGATACACCAGGTTTGGTCTGTAGATAGATACATTTGTTAGCTTCCTGCTGGAATGTTCCTTTTACCAATATGTAGTGACTTTCACTGACTCTTCTGATTAATTTTATTGATTTTTTTATTCCTTTCAAGATCATTATTTTAGGTTGGAATCTGCTTTGTTGGAAATGAGTATAGCTACTCCAAGATGCTATTCAACTTACGCTGAGTACATGTGTTATAAAGTTATTATAATTTAGAATTTTTTTGAGATAAGGTCTTGTTGTGAAGTTCAGGCCAGCTTTGAGTTCACTTTTTAGCCCAGGCTGTTCCCAAACTTGCAACAATCCTCCTGCCTCAGCCTCCCGAGTGCTGGGATTACAGGCGTGTACCAACATGCCTGGTTTAGAAAAAATTTATTTTATTTTATTTTATTTTATTGGTACCAGGAATTGAATTCAAGATGTTGCACTTGCGAGGCAAGCACTTGTGCCACTGAGCTATATCCCCAGCCCTAGAAAAATTTTAAATTAAAATACATTTAACACACCTAGTCTATTGAAAATCATAGATCAACAACACAGTACACTAGCATCTGCTGTTTACTCTCATAATAAGAGGGGTGCCTCAGAACTACAGCAAATACTGTCCAAACAATCTATCACTAGTCATGAGAAAGATCAAAAATCAAAGTTTTTATGAGATGTGTAGAAATATAGTATTTTTTTTTACTTTGAAATAATGTAGAAGCATAGCAGTTTCCCCACAGCCTAAGAGCATTTGTTATTATTTGAGTTCTTAAAAATAGATATTCTTCCTGGGGTAAGATGGATTCTCACTATTGTTTCAATTTTTACTTCTCTGTAGCTAGCTATATTGTACATTTCTTTATGTACTTATTGGCTATCTGCACATCTCTCTTTGTTAAGTGTTTATTCATTTCATTTGAACATTGATTGTTTGGGTCTTTTGTTTGGGAGGATCTAATTATTTAGTGTTCTTGTTGTATTTTAGATAGTTATCCTCTATATGAGGAATAGCTGGCAATTTTTTTCTCATTCTGTAGGATGTCCTTTCCCTCTGCAGGTTGTAACTTTTCTGGTGCAAAAGCTTTTTAATTTGAAGTGACTCTACTTGTTGATTCCTACTTGTTGATTCTTGGAACTATTTCCTTTGCAACAGCGCTCTGGTCAGAGAATATTTTTGTATATCTATAGCTTCAAGAATTTCAGGTTGTTTATCTTCCAGCAGCTTAAGTATTTCTGTTCTAACATTAGTTCTTTGATTCATTTTGATTTTAGCTTGGTATATAGAAAAGGTATGAGTCTAGATTCACTTTTCTGCAGGGGATAGCTAGTATTCTCAGAACTGTTTATTAAAGTAGCTATTTTTCTTCCACTGTATGTTTTACACTGTTTGTCAAAGATCAAATAGTTGAATGATGTTGGGGTTGTTTCTGCATCCTCTATTCTGTTCCTTTGATCCTCATGTCTGTTTTTGTGCCAGTAGCATGCTGTTTATTTCACTGTAACTTTGTAATGTAACTTTAAATCTGGGATTGTAATGCCTCCTAATATGCTTTTCATGTACAAATTCCCCAAAAGAAATTCAAGCCTTATGTATTAAGACATAAGCTGAAAAACGTAAAAGATTGAAAGTCAGCCCATTGTAAATTGACTGTTTAAGTAAAGTCTTGCCATACATAATTCAGTTTCTTTCCGGTAGGATAAACCAACATTAAAATATACTATGATATCTGCTTGGTAACATTGTAAAAATTTTATATTTACAAAATATTTTGTAACATATGTTCTACATGTTCACTTTTCACAAGTTTATTCTGTCTTTAATAAACCTGCAACTTCATTTCTTCACTATAAAAACATGTTAAAGTCTTAGTTTTATATGCAACTATTTTCTTCAAAAGAAAATAACCATCTTTTCTAAATTCCCTATTTCTATACCTCCCCCCAAAGAACTTTTCAGATTACTGCATAGTTCAGGATATAGATTACAAAAAATCCCAAGAAGTTAATATAGTTGTATCCTTTCATTTCTAACCTAAAATATCAACAGAATCAACACAAGAGAAATACTATAATTTGTATAATGCATGTCAGTTCTAAGTTATATTAAAAACCTAAGCTATAATAGAAAGCTATAATAGAAAAACACACAAAGCTATAATAGAAAAACAATCATAAGAAAAAGAGTTACATTATTCTTGGATATGAACTCTGTAGAATGGTATAAATCTTCCTTTCCAATTATATGTCAATTACTACTGTCATTTACAAAAGTGACAATCACCCCTCGGACCAATTGCTTTTATACACACACATGCATGCACACACGTGCACACACACACATACACACTTCTAATAATCCCCTTTGTAATACAAACGTTTCAATTCTAAGTATATAAGATTTAAAAAGAACATCTCCATAATGTTATTTTATTTTATTTT
>NW_004955426.1:15674181-15679097 GCF_000276665.1 Chinchilla lanigera
CTCTGATTACCAGATTCAAGCATGAAAAACTGGTCAATAAAAAAAGAAAATTTTAAGCACTGACTGTTCCTTTCAATATATCACAGACATCAGCCATATACCTATCCCAGCTATCCTTGTATATACATATAAATTTTGTTTTTCATTTTAAAGAGAAAAGAAAAAAACAAAATAACAAAAACAAACAATAACCAAAGAGCATAGAGAACAATAAAAATGTTACAGAATTTCAAAATAAGGTAATAGGATATTCCACCTGCCTTAAAGATAACAATTTGATACTAGATTTCCCCTCCTTAGTGATTGTAATATCCACAGTACTTTAAAAAATAGTGAATATGATAGGAGAGAGAGTGCCAAAAGAAAGGGATTAAATGAATACCATTAGAGTAATGGAACTGCATTTATGCATTGAGAACAAATAAATAAAAAGAATATAGGATAATTTTATTAATTTCCTTGCATAAATTTATTTTGTGTAAAGTTACAAGTATTTAACCTCATGCATTGGGTGTAGAGTTGGCAAAGGTTTCTAGCACACACACACACAAACAGTGCATCAAAAGAATGATGAACTGCTTTTTATTAGAATCTGTTTTTGCAAGGTATGGCTATATTTAAATGTAGAAATCATTATATCTATTGAAAATATGTATCTTATTTAGTTTATGAGGGATTTTTGGTTTTAGTCATAGACATGAACTTTTGTTAGTTCCTAGAATAAGTGCTTAGAAAAATAAATTATGTTATATTTTACTAAATCAGCAGACTTATTTTTAGGTAACAAGATAATCACAGTTTTGGGTCATAGTCCAAAGTGATTTTTCAAATTATCTGTTATTAACTTATAGACCCTCCTCTCAGTGTAGACTGATGTCAACTGGTGACCCTTCAACACAGGTGTGACCCACTTTAATATTATAATTATCAAAACAAGTACAATTTTGGGACAACTTACACTGAAAAGAGTATAGAGATGTTTATGTAAACACTGGAAAATGTAAATGCAGCTCAAATTTACACAAAAGAAATAACAATTGTATTAATGTAATATTCAAGCTTATAACTATTTATATATTGTCTAAATTCTAAATTGCCTTTATTTTGTTGTTAAGCATTTAAAAAAAAATGCTCATGAATAAGAAAGACTGCTTAATGATCCTATTTTCTCCTAATTATCTTTGCTTTTCATTTCATATTGATCATTTTCTTAGACTACCTATAATTTATTGTGATAATATTTGAGTCAACTTTTGAATCAGATTAATTTGTTACACTTGAAATTGTTGCTGATGACTTTTACCTGCCTCATTTTGTTTATTTATCTTATGTTTTTCTTGGAATATCACAAAACTAATTTTATAAGAGTTTACTGACTTTTTCAATTTAAGTAAGAATATTGAACTTCTGTTTTTTTTTTTTTTTCTAATACATAACAGTATTTATTTTCAGATCAGAGATTGACACTCTACAAGATGAATCACTGAGGAGAAAATCAATAGAAACTAAATGCTTAATTTTGTTGGTCCAACGATATGTGCTGTTATCCTTAGATAACAGCAAAAGATTGGAAACAATCTATTTGCCCAATGATATCAAACTGCTTTCACAACTATCCAATAGAATACCATACAGCTATCAAAAATACTAACTGCTGTTGTTATGCATACTTTCTATGTTATATTTAAGTTTAAAATGAGAAACATCTTCACTACTATATATAATATTAAAGATGGAATTATTGTTTTTACATCCAAAACTGTATTTAAACATTTATGTGCCATTTTAACACTGAATAACACTTAGAAACACAATTAAACATGTATAGTAAACTAGCCTATTAACGTCCACCAAATAACTAAAGCATGAAACAACACATCTTCAAAGTCCATCCTAATCAGAGAAATATTTATTTTTTTCAGAATGCTTAGATGATAATTCATACTACTTTTAGACAGTATTCTAAAATCTGTTTTGCAGGGTATTTTGCTTATTATATAAAATGTTCAAAATATTGCTCTTTGTTTTTGAAATAGATAGTGACACTTTACCTTAAATTTGGTACAGAAATTTTAGAGCTTCTCAAGGTATGAGAAAAGAACAAAGATGAACACTTTCCATGATAATTTAGCAATTTTATGTCTAAATCCAAGATCCTGACGTTTTCTTATATGTATAAAAAGTAGTATATTGTAATATAAATAATATATAACTCTTTCAGATGTTTAAATATCCCAAATGGTTAGTTTTGATACACCCATGAGAAATTATTTACCAATAAAATACTAACCTTATTTTCATTGAATATTCCATTACCTGATTATCTACTAGCTTGGAATAACTATGTCAGAAAACACTGCAAATCATAGACTAGATCTTTACCTAGTTAAAAGCATTTATTAAAAGCTACATATATGCAAGTTTCTAAAACAAGTAAGTAATTCTCTCTTCAGGGGCTGGGGATTTAGCTCAGCGGCACAGCGCCTGCCTGGCAAGCTCAAGGTTGTGAGTTCAATTCTCGGTGCTGGAAAAGAACCAAAAAATAAAAAGATAAAAAAAAAAATTCTCTCTTCCACCTTTGGATCTCACAATTCCAATTATTCATTCATTTCTTTTCATTATTCTTTATATAATATCTACCCTTTTGGAAAGGCCACTTGGGATGTTGGTTCAAATCAACACTTTACATTTCCAAGGTTTTAATTTTAATAATTGATCACACTCATGATCAATTTGGACAGAACTTCAAGGCCCACAGAAAGTACAAGAAACAGGAAAGGTATAAAATTTATTATTTTCTTTTCATATTACTTTTACAGTCGTGAAATGATTAAAAATTATCCTATCATTCCACAGCATACTATTTACACCCTGATGCCAATTCCTTTTTCCATAACATAATAATCCCTTTGACTCAGCATCCCAAAGTGCTGGAATTACAAGTGTGCACCAGCATAATTGGCCTTGTACTTCTTAAAACCTAAATATAATTTGTGCTCCTAGTCATGGCATCACTTTATTTAAAAGTACTGTGTCCCCCCATTTCCTACAGAATGCTTGCTGAATCGCTTAGATGTTCAAAG
This sequence comes from Chinchilla lanigera, assembly GCF_000276665.1. Classification (NCBI taxonomy): domain Eukaryota; kingdom Metazoa; phylum Chordata; class Mammalia; order Rodentia; family Chinchillidae; genus Chinchilla; species Chinchilla lanigera. The sequence continues at coordinate 15,677,265 of NW_004955426.1, forward strand.
CCATTTGCTTTCTGACATAGGCTGCCTCTTCAGTGGTTTCTCAGCTGCACTAAATCAATAACTACTTTTTAACCAACAATTGTGGCTCTTGTGGATACATAGGTTGGTTATTAATTTCCTCATAATGAATGACTCTGTATAATAATATAATCCTCCCATTGGTGTTTCATTTTATCTACATCGTAATTTAAAACCACTTGAACTTTTTTCTCTTTATTTTAATCTATCTTTCTTTCTTTCCTTCCTTCTTTTCTTTCTACAGATTAGTCAATTTCTTTCATTAATTTTTAATCTTAAACCTTTATCAATTTGCATATGCAATCCTGGTATTAATTCTGGGATTCTGTTGGGCTGGAGGAAATTCAATTTGTAGTTCAAACTTTATAGGATAAAGTATGTATCTTAGTTATTTTCCTCTCAGAGCTGAAACAAAATGCTCAATGCCCCAAATTAAGGAAGTAAAGGTTTATATGGCTCACAGTTTATGGACGTTTCAGTCAGTAATCAGCTGGCCCCAAGGCAGAGTGTCATGGCACAGGGGTAGCAGTCAAACGCAGCCAAAGACAGCAAAAGGAGCAAGAGCCAAAAGGGGGGAATGAAAACCTCTTTTCCTCCCTTATATTTTTGCTGGCTATCCACCCAGGCGCACCATCTCCATGACCTCCTCTTCCACAAGCTGAGAAGAACACAAAGTAAGGACCTTGGCTCCCTACTGAGTCACATAATAAACCTCCTAAACTTCTCAGGTTGACACAGTGAACAACATCCTAGAGCAGGAAGGGCATGTTCTTTTCACTCCAGAATATAGAACTGCTGAGTTATTTAAACTTCTAGACTCCTCATATTGACACAAGTTATCAACAACAAGCTGCATATCAAAAATATCTGTGAACATTTTTGCTCAAAGACTTTTCCTAAACTGAAGGGAATGTTTCATGCATGCCCAATAAGAACCAGCAGTCTAGATCATAAACTGTCCAGAACAAGAACAAGCCAAGGTTTGGTAAAAAAAAAAATACCACTGAATTGTATAAGATCCTCATTATTTGAGTAACTACCTCCAAATGTACACAACGGTAATTGGGCAAATATTACAAAATTTATTTATCATTGTTTTTCACTTTTCTTTGTAAGTATCCTTCTCTTTGTTTCAATCACTTTTCAAGGAAACTAATTTTACTCAATTGTTTTTCTGTCAAGATTGCTATGAGAGTACCAAAATCAAGAGAGATGGAAGCAATATAATACTTTGGAGATAGATCCTGAGGATGGGATTTGGGGACCTGATCATGTGCTGGGTAGATGGTAATAAAATCACATTCCTTAGAGTCAGTAGTGTACTGAAAAGCCTTGACATGCAGCAGTATTTCAGTTTATACAACTCTATAAACTGAACATTTTCATAAAATGTGGGCAGAAAAGCAGAAACTGGTTTAATCAATAATTTAAGCAGTTACAAAAAGTGACAAATATTGTTATAAGTAAGCATCATAGAGTTTCTAATTTTATTTATTTTATTTATTCTTCAGATTAGGACATCTTTGGAAAGCAGGATATGCAGGGACATAACACCATTTGAAAATAGATCGGCTTTGGTCTTGAACCCCTTCCTTCTCACTTTTTAAAATCATATATATTTTTGCTTTTTTAACTAGTACAAATATTCAGTCAATAATTTTACATTCCTTAAGGGAAGTTGGTACATGTACATAACGTATGTCAACTTTTTTACTCTCCCAAATCTCTTTGTTTTTAAAAGGTCTTTCTGTTTTCTATTATGTATCTCTCTTTTATTTTACAGCATAATTTATTTATATCTTGGCTTTCTTATAT
>NW_004955426.1:15680446-15682893 GCF_000276665.1 Chinchilla lanigera
ACTACATCGGACTTTTATATGCCTTGGAGGATCTGAGCATTTGACCTGAAAATGGAGGTATACAGTTGGGAAACAGTAAGCTTCATAAAATTGTGCTCTAGTTGACTATGATGAATATATTTCATCTTAGGTATAATTAACCACAATAATTCTAAGTAAATTTGACATCTTGATATTAGTTATTATTATGGGATTAATTTAGCCCTGGTAAAAAGCTATAAGCACCATTATGAAACTTAGATTGAAATGTTCTAATTAGGGACATAGTTGGTATTTAACATTTTTATAACTCAGTCGAAGATATGTTTCCCAGAAGTTTGTTAGTAAACTTACACAATAATTATAGTCTACATTAACACAAAATATATTTTCCTTGGTATAGCCATCCTATTTACATGAAACTTTAATTTAGTACGTGAATTGTTATGGTTTGTGTCATCCCAAAGCCATATGCAGTCATAGGTCATAGGTGAGGCTTTTCTAGAAATGGCTGGATACAGAATGTGTGATGTTGGGATTGAGGGCTTGTGATTAATAAATTAGTCCACTGATTGTCTTGACACCTGCCCTAATCTAGGTAGCCTAAGTTGAATACAAAAGGCACAGAAAGAAGCTGTTATTGTAGCTTGCAGCTTGGTGCTTTCTGCCTTTTGTCTTCTGCCCACCATAATTGTTTCTCTTCGTGATGCCCCTCTGTTTTATCACCCTGCTTTCGAACGAGCTGATTATGGACTGAAACCTCCACAAACTGTGAGCCAAAGTAAACCTTTGCTCTTTTAACATTAAGTGGTGGATATTTTGTCTCAGCAATGAGAAACTAAGAAAGACATAAATTGTCTCAAAGGGTCATGATTTTGAAATACAATCTTTTTGCAATGGTTTCCATAATTTCTGCACAGAGCCTGTCAAATAAAGGAATCATTGAGTTTTATAATGTTTCATTCAGCACTCTTGTGTTTGGGGTTTTAAAAAATCTCTGCTTCAGTCAATCTTTTTCTAGTTTGAGCATTCTGCTTTTGTTATTTGTTTGGTGTTATTATGATCATGAAAACATGAGAATAAAAATGTATTCAAAAGACTTCAAGATAGTTAATTTTACCTTATTTATCATTATATTCAAAAATAATCATTTCATTGGTTTGCCTCTTACTCATAAAGATACAATTTTCTATGAATTTCATGTGAAATTTCACTTTTGTTGTGAAAAATTTCGTTTTGTTTTGTTTTCTTTCTGGTACTGGGAATCAAACTCACGACCTTGCACTTGCCAGGCAGGCACTGTGCTGCTGAGCTAAATACCCATCCCCTGTTGTGGAAATTTGAACTGTAAATCAAATTGCTTCCACCAGATCAGTGGTTTTAGAGCACATAGTGTTCCCTCATCTATGGGAGCTTCCTTTTCAGTAGCATCACTTATCTATGATAAACAATTACCTGAGATTACATGGAAAATTATAGAAATAAACAAGTCATAGATTTAAATATCTTTTATTATGTTTGCCTTATTGTTGTGATCATCATGAAAACCATTAAGTCCTTACCATGCTTTATTTACAAATTAAAATTTATTATACATATGTATAAATAAGAATGGCATTCTAATCTTGTAAATTCACTTTTTCACATATCCACTGTAGGACTCGAAATCTATCTGTCATGGACAATTAGGGACTATAGTAGGCAATTGAATTTTTCCAATATTAGGTAACTAATCAAGATATTGTGAAAGAAAGACCTAAAAGCATACAAAATTTATGTATGTATCTATCAAACTATTAATTTGTCTATCAATGTATTACATCTATCCAATTTGAATAAAAATTCAAAAATTAATAACTAGATATATTTACATTTTAAATGATTATTCTTTTAGGTTACTAAACATCTTACTGTGTATCTTCTATTTTAAAAATATATGTACATATATTAATTAGAACTTGTAGATAAGGAATTTCCTTTCAATAAACAAGGTCAAGTTCATGCACAGAGGAAGTAACAGTTGACATTAACTACCCTGGCATATGATTTCCAAAGCCAAAATTATGTCTGCCAGTTTAAGTCAATCATGAAACCAGGGGAGACTTCAGGAGGGGCAGCCAGTGTGGGAAGTACCTGGGGTTCAGGAGCCAGGTTGGCTCAAGGAAAACAGGTGCCAGACCCATCTGCTTTAGAGCAGCAGAAAGGGCATCCAGTGTGGGAAGCACTCAGGACTCGACCAGAAGAACCCAGGTGCATGACCCATCCCCTTACATTCAGAAATTGCCTGGGCCTGGGAAACTGGCTGGTCCGAGGAACTCAAGAAAACTCCTAGATGAAAGAGCAAAATGTAATCTCAAACCTCCAGCCCACCAAGAACAAGTCCAGAAAACATCAATATACAAAAAATTGAAAGTCACACACTTGAAATTTCTGAAATCACAGCAACTAAGGTAAAGAAACAACTGCAA
>NW_004955426.1:15683771-15687325 GCF_000276665.1 Chinchilla lanigera
GATCAAGGCAAGCAATTAAACACAGGAAAAGTAGGAAAGCAACAGCAAGAAAATAACATGACAAAGATCAACCAATGCATAAAGATCAACCAATACAAAATAACATGACAAAGATCAACCAATATCATTAATGAAAATGACCTCAATTCACCAATAAAAAGAATTAGACTGGAAAAGTGGATCAAGAAACAAAATCCAACAGCATGATATATGCAAAAAACACATTTAACTCAAAAAGAAATCCATAAATAAAATCAAAAAATGGAAAATCATACTCCACATGACAGGATCCCAGAAAAAAGCAGGGGTAGCTATTCTGTTCACATACAATGTGAACTTAAACCAAGAATAATCAAATGAGATAAAGAATATCACTACATATGTGTTACGGGAAAACTTCAAGAGGAAGTGATAACAATCATAAATAGGTATGCACCAAATACAGGAACACCCAATTTATAATAAAAATTTTAATAGACACAAAAACCCAAAGAACAAATAATGGCATTATAGTGAGGGATGTTAAAACACCATTGACACAAAGAAAAATATCAACTATACAAAAGCTCAGCAAAGAAATAACACAGCTGAATGAAATGTGTGAACAAATGGACTTAGTAAACTCTTAGTTTACAGAATATTCCACCAAACAAAATCAGAATACACATTCTTCTCAGCTACTCATAGGACAATCTCTAAAATAGACAACATACTAGACCATAGAACATACTTAAGTAAATGCAAATGTTTGAAATTACCTTATGCATTTTATCTGACAATAGTGCAATGAAATTGGAAATTAATGATAAAAGAAACCACAAAAATTCCATAACGGGCTGGGGATTTAGCTCAGCGGCAAAGCGCCTGCCTGGCAAGCGCAAGGTCATGAGTTCGGTTCCCAGTACCGGAGAAACCCCCCCCCCCAAAAAAAATTCCATAACACATGGATATTAAATAACACCCTCCTTAACAACCAATGGGTCACACATGACATTAAAGAAAAAATTAAACAATATCTGTAATCAAACAAAAAGTAACTACAACTTTATGAAATCTGTATGCAACGAAAGCAGTCCTCAGAAGATTTCTAGCACTGAACTCTCATGTCAGAAAAACAGAATGAGAAAAAATAAATAGCCTAATAGTCTACCTCAAGCTTCTATAAAAAGAAGAGCAAGTCAAGTCCAAAGCCCAAAGAACAGAGCAAATTATAAATATCAATTCACAAATTAATGCAATTGAGATGAGAAATATAATACAAAGAAATAATGCATAAAACAGTTGATTCTTTGAAACAATAAATAAAACTGAAAAACCCCTAGCCAAGCTTAACAAAAAAGGAAAGGAAAAACACAAATTCCTTCAATAAGGAAAGAAAAGGGTGAAATCACTACAGATCCTGTGGAAAGTCAAAAGATCATCAGTAACTACTTTGAAAATCTTTACTGTCAAAATGGAAAACACAGAAGAAATGGACAGATTCCTCAATAAGTATGAATTACCAAATCTGAATCAAGAATATATAAAAATTATGAATAATCCAATTCAGTTAATGAAATTGAAAATATAATCAAAAACTTACCAACAAAAAAAAGGCCAAGTCCTGAAAGATTCACAGCTGAATTCTAAAAGAAATTTAAAGATTAAATGCCAATACTCCTCAAACTCTTCAATGAAATTGAAAAGGAAGCAGTACTCCTTAATTCATTTCTGGAGGAGAGTATTACACTGATACCAAGACCAGAGAAAGCCCCAACTAAAAAAGAGAACTAGAGGCCAATCTTGCTAATGAACATAGATGCAAAAATACTCAGTGAAATGTTAGCAAACAGCATGCAGCAAACCAAGAAAATTATACTCCATGACCAACTTGGATTGATCCCAAAGAAATGCAGGAATGTCTCAACATACACAAATCTATAAATATAATACACCATACTAACAGAGCTAAAGATCAAAAATGTATAATCATCTCAATAGATGCAGGAAAAGCTTTTGCTAAAGTTCAACAATTATTCCTTGCAAAAACTCTACAGAAAATCAGAATAGATGGTCTTTACCTCAATCTGATAAAAGCTATCTATGACAAACCAACAGCCACCATCACACTAAATGAACAAAAGCTAAAAACTTGCACTGTAAAACCAAAAACAAGACAAGGATGTCCAATATCTTCACTTCTATTCTATATAGTTCTGGAAACATTAGCCAGAGCAATTAGACAAGAGAGAAAAAATAAAAGTGATAAGAATATGAAAGGAAGAATTTAAACTATCCTTATTTTCAGATTACATGATACTCTCCATGGAAGATCCCAAAAGCTCCACCAAAAGACTCCTAGATTTAATGAACAAATTCAGTAGTGTGGCAGGATTTGACATCAACACTCAAAAACAAAGTCTTCCTGTACATAAGCAACAAACTCACTTAGAGAAAAATTAGGGAAACAACCCCTTTCATAATAGTGTAAAATGAATTGAAATACTTAGGAATCAATATAACAAAGAAAGTTAAAGATCTATACAATGAAAATTACAATATTCTGATAAAAGAGATTGAGAGGATTTCAGAAAATGGAAAGATATTTCTTGCTCATGAGGAAGAAGAACCAACACTGTTAAAATGGTTATGTTCCCCACACTTTTACACAGATTTAAGGCAATCCCAATCTAAATATTATTAGCATATCTCACAGCTCTAGGGAAAACTTTCCTAAAATTCACTTGGACTCAGAAAAACCCTAGAATAGCAAAGACAGTTCTGGCCAACAAAGAAAAGGCAGGAGGTATCACAATCCCTGACTTAAAAGTATACTGTAAAGCTACTGTGATAAAATCAGCATGGTACTGGCAAAACAATAGACCTGAGGATCAATGGAACAGATTAAAAGATGTAGACACAACTAGAAACAAATTCAGTTACATTTCTGATGACAAAGGAGTCAAAGGAAGAAAAATAACCTCTTTAATAAATCATGCTGGAAAAACTGGTGTTTCACATACAAAAAACTAAAACTGGACCCATGCCTATCACCATACACTAAAGTCAAGTCAAAATGGATTAAAGATCTAAATATTAAAACAGAAACACTAACTCTACTGGAAGAGAAATTAGAAATCTTGCAGACATTGTGGTAGCAGAGAGTTCATGAACAAAAATCGAACTTCACAGAAAATACTTCAAAGAATCAACACCTGGGATGTCATTCTATAAAAAAAAATTCACATTAAAAGAAAGAACCAACAGAGTTGGAAGAAAACCCACAAATTAGGAAAGAAATTTAGCCAACTGTCTTTCAGGCAAAGGACTTCTATCTAGAACACATGAAGAATTTTTAAAAATCAAGATGCCAAAATTCAAAGTTGCAGTCATGAAATGGATATCTGAGATGAATACACACTGCTGAGATGAAGAAACATAAATGGCAAATAAATACATGGAGAATGTTCAATGTCATTGGTCATTTCAAGAAATGCAAATTAAAACAACACTGAGATTACATCTTATCTCAGAAAGAATGGCTATCACAAGGAAATAATTGAGTAACAAATGCT
>NW_004955426.1:15688059-15702856 GCF_000276665.1 Chinchilla lanigera
TACCTGGTAATCGGAACAATTATTTTGAAGACAACAATAAGCAATATGAGAAACATTTTTGATAAAAAATAAAAAGGAGAAAAAAAGTTATCATTATCTGTTTCTTCTAATAGACCAGTATTTTGCATGCTTATATCTGGCCACCTGAACAATTAATTTGAAGACAACAACAGGCAATATAACAAGCATCAATATAATTATCATCTTGTTTATGAAATTCCTTATCATTTCTAATATTTCTTCTACTATCTTTATATTCTTTAAAAATAAATAAATATTAAAGAACCATTGTAGAATTCCTAGCTTGATTATTTGAAATTCTGTAACATTTAATGATTTTTAATTGTTTTTTAAATTACTTTTTATTCTCTTTAAAATTTTAATAATTAACTAACTAAATAAAAAGAATCCAGCAGAAAAAAGGTGAAAAATTTCCATTTCATGAAATATATTAAATATGTTTTGCAACTATCAAGACTGTCTTATTAATGAAACAATACATGTTTATTTAGTATGGAAATATTTCTACTATCAAATTTTCAAAATACATATGACTCCAAATATGCTTTTACTAAATACTGCTTTTGAACATCTGATATGGGAAAATACCCTCAACAAACCTGGGAAATGCTTTTAGTTATGGCACAACATCTTACGGGGCAATATGTGCAGATTATTTTTCCTTCCATTTAAAAAATCATCTTAGTTATGTGTGTAATAAGAGCACTTAAGTGTTTCTGAAAACAGTATGAGTAGATTTAAGAGGTAACATAGACTGATAAAAATGATGATGCATTTAAAATCATTTCTCATTAATTTACATCCTAAGTTAATATAAAAAGACGTAAGATATAAAAATATAAAAGATACTTTAGAGTTGATATTTACAGGTGGAGGGGCTGGGGATTTAGCTCAGCGGCAAAAGCGCCTGCCTGGCATGCTCAAGGTCGTGAGTTCGGTTCCCGGTACCGGAGAAAAAAAAAAAAAAAAAAAGAAAAAGATATTTACAGGTGATGACAAATACCCTAAACAAAATACATAATTTTTTCTGGTACAAAATGGCATTGAATGTAGAACCAGATATTGGGTAATCATAAAACTTCTTAAAAGTTAAAACATGGAAATGTAATAGATTGTGCTTTGATCACAGTTTAATTTTATATTAACAATCTTATGTTAGTGTATTATGAAATATTCAGTATTAAGCCACATGTGTCTATTTAAACAATGCATTAATATAAAATTCTTAGAAATTAGAAAAAATTTAAATTTAATTCTGCAAATACAATCTCTTTGAATTTGTGCAACATGGGTAAAGCATTTCTTAGAATTCTAACACAGTCTTGCAGTCAAAAAAGGAATCAATTAAAACAATAGATATTTCTACTTTGACAAAAGAAAATTAAAAGAGAAATTCAATTCAAAATAAATACATAGACAAGAACAAGAATAATAAAAATTTGTCAAAATGAAATAGGAGAGTAAAAAACAAAAGGTAAAAACAAAAAGTGGCAAAATTATATGAAAAATTTAGTAAGGTTGATCAACCCTACAAGCTTGCAATATCAGTAGACAAGGGAATTAATGTGCCTTGGTTCATGAACTTAATTCTTTCCATGATTCTTGACACAAACACAATTGGATGAGAACCAAACCAAATTCAGTGTTTAGGTTTAACGTTGGCCTTTTGGGGAAATTTGATTTGGTCCTCATCCAATTTAATTTGCAATTGGAATCATGGAAAAAATTAAGTATCTATACCAATGTACCACTATACACACACACAAACATACACATACACACAAACACACAAAAAACACACCCAATTATCATAATGAATGAATGAATTTAATGCAAATGTATGAACAACAAAGTAGATAACTTTTATTACTTTACATGGAAAAGTAGTCCATAAAATCTGCAAAAATATTTCAAAAAGTTCAGACAAACAATGTTCCTGAATGGAGCAGCAGAATATTCTGCTGGGTTTTCTGGGTTTGCAGTCAGGTACAGATCATGCTGCTTATTTTGTTGACTTCTCACCTGTTCATTTGGCCCTGACTTGACTCAGCAATTGTGAGCAGTTTCAGAATTTAGCCCGTAGCTTCACATAGGCCTCACCACCTTTATTTCTGGCAAAACAATATAGGTGGAACCTGTAGAGATTCCAGCCTCTGGGAAATCATTCTCTTCTGTAGATGGATCATGACTTTCTACAGAGTTGTCTCACAGTCTTCTATCTGCCTCCCAGACTGAATGTTGGAGCCCCAAGGACTGTGATGACAGTCCAGCTCTAGAAATATCTGCTTACTGACCTAGAGAAAGGGGCTAAACAGGAAGTTAAAAGAATATATGGTATATAGTGCAAAAGCATGGGAAAGATCAACATACAGATATGATGTACAAATACCTAAAGCTGATCAGAATTTCTCACTTTTCATCAAGAAAGGTCTGGGAAGGGTCCTTAAAATTGAATCAGATCAGGATACAGATAAATCTAAGGTGTATGTGACTAGAAATTGGCCTGAAAGAAGCCCCTGAGGGCTAGAGGCTCCTAACATCTAATTGAAGAGCAAATAAGAATATGTTCCTCTCCTTTATCTAAATAGCTACTGATCTCTTCTAGTGAACTTGCAAATACTTAACCAAAACAAAATAAAAAAAAAAATGCACTAATAATTCTCTTCAAGACAGACACAAAAATTTCCAATGAGATTATACATATATATAATTTATGAATAAGATATATTATTCCAATATCATAAAATTAATGTGATCTTGAGATAAAATAAAATAAATTTAACTAAGGAAAGTATTGACATTATTGAAAATATATCTGTCATTTTCAAAAAACAACTAGTGGGATCAGAATGAAAACATTTCAAAATAATACAAGCTACTTTTGAAAATCCTACAGCTAATGTAATATTTAAGAGAAAGATACCGAGAACTTTAAAGTTTTCAAGATGCAAGGTAGTCAACCCAAAATCAAGAATTCTCAAACCATATCATATCTTGTATAAATGAAACCTGAGATAAATCTACAAATATATTATAAAATTAAAATATGATCTTGCAAGTTCACAAGATACAAGGTTCATATATACAAAGGAATTTCATTTTTAGATTTCAGGGAAAAAGGGAATACAAATCAAAATAAAGACTTCATTTGCAGAAAAGTCAAGAAATACAAGAAAATTTAGCAAAAATAGTTTGCAAATTATAAACTATTGCTACTACTTAAAATAATTAAAAATAGCTTTTTGAACTAAGTTTGTAGGTTGAAGGACTTTCAAGGCTGCTATGGTGGAGAACAAGGGGATTAGATTTGTAATCAGCACAGAGGACTGGTGCTACAATAATCAATGTGTCTGGGTGGGGAATGAAGTTGTGTCCTTCCAGTCCACGTCTAGTCACTCATTCCCTTCTTCTCAGATCCTCGATCCCTGTTCTACTTTCCATCCATCATGAAGTAGGCAACTTTATTCAACACAGACTTCTGGAGTCATGCTTTGCCTTGGAGCCTGTTGCCCATGATACAAATTCTAGAAATATTTAGAGAAACTACATATCCACTCCTTAAACTGGGGATACCCGGTATTGTGCCTAGAATGGAAAAAAGAACCTCACTGAAGCAGAAAAAATTTGTATCAGATTTGTATTGTATTTGTATTTGTATTGTGACTATAACTGATTCAAAAGCCTTTGGAAATGATATTTTTTGGAGGAGTTTAGAAAAATTTGGACACGAGCACTGGAGAAGACCTACAATGCTGGAAACAGAGCCTGATGAATGATTTTGTTTGGAGTTCAGAAGATTAGAATGCTGACAGGAATGCAGAAAAGAAAAAGACCAAGGTAAGAAGGATTTCATTTGAGAACAAAGATTCCAACTGACAGTTAATACTAGAAACAATGTCTGTTTCAGTTCAACAAACAAAAAATAATTTCTCCATAATTCACCTGTGTTCAGAGGCTACGAAGTCGATTAAGTTTAAGGATTACTCTCTTGTTGAAATGAAAGAAGGAATTTCCAGGTAGCCCAAAATTTATGCTGTAGCATGGGTACTACTGTGTTTTTAACAAGATTCATTGTAAAAATTGAGGCACAAAGCACAGCAGGAAATTTTGAAAAACTTGGCATAAGAGGAACCATCTGTAAAGCTGGGGTAAAAAGAAAAGTGGTTGCTGAGATCAACCTCATGAAAAAGAAGCCAGGTGTTTTGTACAGGGACAAAAATAAAGATGTGTTTAGGACATTTCAGGTATCACTGACCCCAGCAGAAATTCAAAAGAAACAAAAAAATAAACCTTTCATTTGAGTAGATAATCCCTGAGACACCTTCTTGAGAGGGCTGCCTAGGGAATTTGCTCCCCAATATTTATGTTACTGTAATTATCTATGCAGGCATTTCATGGCTATTGCTACAATGATACAAGATAGCCTGGCTACTTCTGTGTGATGCTGTTTTTACTAGCTTGAAGAATGTAAATTTGGGTAGTCAGGGACTCTTCAACACAGATTTCAAGGGAAGCCAGGCAAGGAGTATCTGAGAGGGCAGTAATTCAATGAAGCTGATACCACACAAATTCAGAGACAACAGGAATAAGAAATGAATGCCTTAGAAAGCTACAGCCTGTGAGCATAGCCTGCCCAAGAGATGGGCTCAAGAAGCTACAAGCAGCAAGGACGTAGTATTGGGAATCTTTCTGGAATTCACATGTCACTAACATATTTGCTGTTGTTAGAGATGGAGCTAATGTTTTCCCTGCTGGATTTACATTTTTATTTTATCCATTTGTTTTCTACTTCTCTATAGATCCATTTTCGAATCAAAATGTGTAATCTGTGCCATTGTTTCCTGGTTTTTGTAATTTTTTTGTTAACTTCATAGAGTTTCACAGCCAGGACCATTTTGAGTCTCAAGAAACTTTGACATAGACTTTTGAAAGATGCTTAAACTATTGAGACTTTGGAGAAAGGATTGCTGCAACTCTACTTGTACAAATGCAGTGGTTTGTGTAAGAATTACTAATCTTTATTGCCTTTATGTAGAAATTATGCACAGTTTAGGAAAATCAATTTTGGTATGAGGTTGACAAGAGTTCAGATGTAATGTTTAGGTAGCATGTCAGCTTCACTGAATGTAGGATCTGAGCAGTTTGGTGGTATATATTTCTAGGTGGTCATGGAGACAAGGCTTTGGTATCTATAGCTTATTCCTTGAAGTTTCTATTCTAGCCCTGCTCCACTTCCCAGCTGCTATGAACCAAGCAACTTTGCTCAACTGTACATTTACAACATAATTTTTTTGCCTTGGAGTCAATGAACATGGACCCAATTCCCAAGAAACACGAGCCAAATTAAACCTGTAATGTATTCATTGTAAGTGTTGAGTATTGTGTCCCAATAATGGGAAAACCGATTAATGCAAATTTATAAATGCACTGGATATTTGTTTGTTTGTTTTGGTACAGAGAATCTAACTCAAGACCTTGCACTTCTCAGGCAGGATTTATAAATATATTGTAATGTAATCAAAACCTCAGCAAAATAAAATTTCTAAACTTCATAAAATGTGCACAATTGATTGGAGATGTTAATGGTCTAGAATGGTCATTAACATTTCCAATAAACTATGTGTATTCAAGTTTGGCAGACACTTAACTCTCTCTTCAAGTCTTACTATAAAGGTAATCAAGACAGCATCGTTTTGGCTTCAGCACGTTGTGCTAAAGTTATATTATGATATATTTAAACTAAAATCCAAATTAAGAGTGATTATTCCTTTTGACAATGAAAGTCTCTCTTCTAGTAAATTAACATTACTTATATTTCAAACATTAGAAGTACTTTTCAACTAAATTTCCTAAGCTTGCACAGATAGAAAATACCTACAGTTGTGCTTGAGTACCTTGTAACCCATCAGTATATTCTGCTTTTCTAATAGAAGATTGCAAATAATTTATATAAAGTGATAGGGTACCCTTCCTTTCTTCTAGCTCCTATTAGAGTTTATAATCTCTTTCATGCTCTATAGTTGCCAATCTCATACTGGAAATAAATGGTCCTGATCCATATAAGTTGCAGACAACATACGGAGACTGTAAAGAGAGAAAATATTACCATAAAGGAGCAACTTAAAGAAAGTTTTGTACTGCAGACTGAACAACAGCCAACTCAATTTTCCTGGGATTATTAACATTCCACTTTTTGAAGGAAAATATAATATATTACTATATTTTGGATGTGGTATCATAATGAAGGCAAAACCATAGATTTATTATAAAAGCTAATCTTATCAACAAAGTACCAATTCATGAAGTTGGCCTAGTTTCTGTTTGCATTTAACTATTTTTAAGTATATTTTTGGAGTCCATGTCCTTTTCCCAACCCTTAGAAACTGGTCCTTCAAACTACCAAATGTTGCTGCCATCAGATTGCTAGAATAGCTGTTTTGCCCCAGGTCTCTTCATACTGTCCTCATTCCACCACTGCAGGTTTTGACCATCTGGCACACTGCTTCTAAATAGTGCCAATGTGTCATCTGTCACATCGCACATCCCCGGAGGATATCTTGAATAATTGCACATCCTAAGCAATAATAACACCTCTTGAGGCCAAGAACAAGTTGTTTATATATCTGTACTGCCTCCAGCATTATCCAGGCATTCAAATTGAAAAATTAAATAAGCATTCTACAGCAAGCTATTAACTACTGCTCAAATACCAGTAACCTCTAGGTATGTAGGCCAGATACTATTAACCCAAACTTCAAGAGGCTATTCTATGTTATTTTGTGCATGGACTTTATCCAAGAAAAGTGATCTATTGCTACTGGTGTAGAGATGAATTATGCACAAATGATTGTGCATCTTTGCATAACAGTTTTTCCTGTCTACATACAGAGACTTCTTTTTGAACAATGATATTACTCGACAGTGAATACAGACTTCAATGAATTTTAGAAGCAAAAGCTAGAATGCAAATTTGATGCCAGGGTGTCCTGAATTTCAGGTTTCAGGTCACTTCTGTATAATAAAGCGAACCATTAAATATAACTTTATATGACCTTCTAAATTATAGTAACTATAAATTAAATATATATTAATTCTTTATATTATAAAGAATAAAATTTTCCATCAAATATGGATGCAGAGAATGTTTCCTTTATAGAAATTTCCTCCCTATGGGTTCTTGGAAAATAAATACATATCCCACTCTTTATATGTGAGCGAATGTCTCATGTTTGAGTAACCAGTGGCTATCCCATTTTTCTCTCCATTTTGTGCTACTACTGCTGAATACCTAAATCTGAGTAATTTGAGGAGAACACACGTACATTTCCTCATAGTTCTTCAGCTTGGGGAGTCTAAGATTAAGGCCTCAGTATCTGGCAATACATTTCTGCCAGTATCTGGCAATGCATTATTAATACAAGAAAATAAAAATTACCAACGTGAATGACCTCTGGGACAAGTTCGTGTTCTCTAAAATCAAAGAATGAAATTTAGGAACAATGGAGGTTAAGAGCAGAATATATTTATTGAGGGAAAGGAAGCTTCTGTCCAAGAGAAGGACAAAAGGGGGGCCTGAGTGGGTTACCCAGGACCCTGTCTTTTTTAGAGATTTTTATAGAGCAAAACCACGAGGTGAGGTGGATCCAAGGTATGGGAAAAATGGACAAAACTATGGTCAGCCAATAAGAATTGTTCAGGTAAAATTGATTAAACTGGTATCAAATGGGGAAGCCAGTCATGTAGCAAGTAGGCACGAATATAGAACAGGGGCTTTTCCTGTAAGAGGTTGGGTCAAGGGCACTTTAAGGTGATCAGTACCTATTTAGAATATCAATCCCTAATATCCATCCCTAAGGTATGTGGAGGTATGTGGGTGGATTTGTGTAGTCCTTTGTCCTGAGGTATGTGGGTGGATTTGTTTAGTCCTTTGTCCTGAGGGCTGGCCCATAGCAAATACGTATCTTTCAAGCTGGCTCCTTTGAGAGCCTGACCCTGCCTGACTGGCTATATTTTTATCTAACTCAGCTGCCTATAACATTATCACATGGTAGAAGGCATAAGAGCAAACAGAGCCATTGCCCAAACTATTATTTTTTATAATGGCATTAATGAATTCATGATGATGAGTTCTTATGACCTCACCACCTCACACTTCTGTTGGACTGAGGATTGAATTTCAACAGGAGATTTGGAGAGAGCAAACATTCAGATCATAGAAAGCCATAAACCATCTTACCTAAGAGCTCTGACACCCTCAGAAAAACATGTCAGATCATAATGTGTATTCATATATGTATACACACACACACACACACACACACACACACATATATGCCCATGTTGTAGGCATACACTATATATATATGTAGAGAAGGATATTCTTTGGTTACTCTTTTGTGTATTGCCTGAAGCCTGACCAAGCCATGATTGTTGGGTTCTGGAGGAAGTCTAGCATAAGCATTGTAAACCTCAGGATCAGTACTAGATGCTTTGCTGAGATATGGATGAAGGAAGATAACAAGGTGGCTTACTGGTCAGGTCGCATTCCTATGATAATTGAGTTGTATTGTCCTTGCAAAAACAGTTGATATCCTCAGATTCCTTTGCTGCCTCCTGGGTTGATTCTGAATAAAATGTTACTGAAGATGGTAATCAAGAGTCAGTCAGTACTAGAGGTTGCTAGCACCTGATCACAGAATTTTGGCTCTCTTGGTTTGATTTTTTTTTTTTTTTACTTTGCTTATACATCTGTGGGCACCTAGTTTGGGGGATCTGTTCACCAGGGACAGAGTTGGATGAGAAGTCTGACATGTATATATATAGAGAGAGAGAGACAGAGAGACAGAGAGACAGAGAGAGAGAGAGAGAAAGAGCAATAGTTTGCTTTCTATATATGTAGATTCCACATTCATGTATTCAACCAACATCAAAAATACTCAGAAAAATAAATCTCATCTGTGCTAAACATGTATGGAGATACAGTTATTTATATAACATTCACTTGGTATTCTATATTACATGTTATATAGAGATAATTCACAGTACATGGAAGGATCCACACACCAATCCTGACCATTTAAAGGAATTGAGTTTCCATATTTCCAATATTCACAAGGATTCTACAACCAATTATCAAATGTATAAACACTAAGAAATATATATATATTCATATTCCTAACCACATCTAGATGTAATAGTGGATAATTGGTACTGTATTTTAAAACGTGTACTCATGGATTTTTTCCCATCAAATATACTCTCATTTATTTTTAAGCCAAGTAGTATTCAGTAATGCTATGCTGACTAAACATTGGAGTCAACATACATACTACTGAACCCAGATCCTGAAATGTGATAGGAAGTGTGGATCAAGTAAGCAGTATTCCCTGATTAATTAAAAATTGTTTTATATATACATGCACACTCACAAATGTACAACAATATGAACTCACATATAAGAATACATAGATTGGTGAGCAATTTTATAAATACTTTAATTACTCTTATTGAACTTTTGGGAATTGAATCTAGGGATTTCTGAATGCTAGAAAATGCCTGAAGGACTTTCCACAACTTTCAAATTATCTCTTCAAATTTTTTATGCCTTCTTCCATGCAAGAAAGCAGAATTATCTGATAAACTTTCATGCCTAAATACACCTAAAATATGGAAAAATTATTGTTAACTATAAATCATGTTATAGGTACTTACCACTTCATTTTTGCCTTAAAAATCTTAGCCCTAAAATATTGTGTGCCTTTAATTAAAAAGAGGAAGATTTGAAAAAAAAAAATTTCTAGTAACATTGAAATTTTCTCTCAAGATAAATAAGTTTTCAAAATCAATGTTATAAGTTCAAAAATAATTCTAGAAAGTAGAAAGAATAATCAGAGAATAATTATAACTCACTAAAATATGTTCCTAATTATTGCCTAAAAGCTGTGAAATTTTAAAATGCATGTAATAGCATGCTATATTTTAAATGCAGTTATATTTTACTATGAGTATAAAAGTTTTTATATGATCATGCTTATGTTCATAAGTTATAAATTATTCAAGGACAATGGAGAAATGCATGTAAAATTTTTAAATCACAGTTATGCCACCAGAAGTTTAATTACAGATCATCCACTCAGTAACATTGCATTGTATTACTGAGTTTGTAAATATGGTTTAAAGAAGTTAATAAATCTAAATGTAACAGTTTCAACAAATACATAATAACTACAACTACAACACAACTTTTTTTTTTTTTTTTTTTTTGTGGTTTTTCTCCGGTACCGGGAACCGAACTCACGACCTTGCGTTTGCCAGGCAGGCGCTTTTGCCCCTGAGCTAAATCCCCAGCCCAACACAACTTTTAAGTAAGCATAACATTAATATAGTAATTGGGAGCAAGTTTAATATAAATGTTAAATATAATTCTAAGAATATGTTACTTGACTCATTTTCATTATAATGTATACTTGTCTTTTCAAAAATATAATTTTAATTGATATTTGAAACATGAATTTAATGTTTCATACTTAGCTTTTATTAGTTATTGTATATTTTCAATCACTGTAAAAATAATTTTTTTCATATACTAGCTATAATAATTGTTGTTAATTATTGCATATAAATTTCATTCTCATTCTAGTTCATTTCTTTCTTTCTTTTTTCTTTTTTTTTTTTTTTTGTCTTTTTTTGAGACAGGGTCTTGCTATGCACTTCAGGTTGGCCTTGAGCTCACTTTGTAACCCAGGCTGGTCTTGAACTCACAACAATCTTCTTGCCTCAGCCTCCCGAGTGCTGGGATTACAGACATGCCTCACCATGCCCAGTTGTAGTTCTTCCTATAATGGGTTACCCTGAATAAAGAACTGAGACCAGAATCCAAATTGGAATTTTAAGAGCCTTTATTAGCCGGGCCGGCGGCTGTCAGTCTGTTCTCCACGCAGGAACATGCTGAGCACCCCCGAACCAAAGAAAGTTTGAGTTTTAAGCTTGAAAACCACATCCTGGTTGGCGCAGGTGATAAAATTTTTTGCAAGGGCAAAAAAGCGGAACCTACCTGTTCCAGCAAGCAGGTGTTGCAAAGTTCAGAACGTTCTTAGAAGCATACATTGTTTTCAAACTAAACTAACAATCAAGCACAGTTTCTCTTTCTTGGGTCAAACTGACATTTTTTGCTCCACACAATAGTGCAGCAATTTTTCATCTGTTTTATGTGTTCACCAATTACGTATTCACCACACTTCCATTTCTTAAGAATACTGCATGTAAAAAATACCAATTTCAAAAAAACATTCATCATTTATGTTTCGGAAAATGTTTGTAAATACATGTTAGTTTTCTTCAATTGCAATCTCAGATAATCTTTTTTATTAGTGCACATAGTTTATCCAGCTTTATGGGTTGCATATTGACAGATTTGTACATGCATATGACATACACTCATCATTTTTCTGACCCATCCTTCTCGTTGCCTTCCTCCTTTCATTGTTTCTTTTTCTTTGATCCTGGGGAGAGCAGTGTTTCAATGAGTAGAATAAATTTTGATCATGCCATTCCCAGCCACCTTTCTCTCCCCCCCATTTATTCCTCTCCTCTTATCTAATAATAGTCCCCCTTCTGTTTTGCTGTCATCTTGCTAGATTCTACCTATTAGGGAGAACAATAGATATTTGTCATATTTCACTTCAAGTGATGATCTTCACATTCTTCTGCTGTCCTGACAAAGGCAAACGTGTGTTCTTTATAATAGATAAATAAGACACCACTGTGAAAATACACATTTTCTTTACCCATTCATCTATGCTTAGCTATTGTGAGTTGTGCTGCAATAAACATGGGACGTTGCATGTTGGGTTTAATGCCTCAGTATCTGTAACACAGAGTGGTATATTTGATACAATTTATAGCTCTATTTCCAGTGGTTTTTTAAAAAATCTATATATTGTTTTCATAGAAGCTATACTAATATACATTCCTATCAGAGTGTGGAAGAGTCTTTTACTCTGCATCTTTATTAGAATTTAGTGTTGTTTTAATTCATAATGATTTCCATTCTGAATGAGGTGAGATGCAATTTATATTTATTTAATTTCTATATTTTGTACTTATTTTGGTGAGAGCTATTGTACACTGAACTCAAGACCTGCTCATTGAGCTTCGACTCGTGCCATTTTTATTTTGATGCACTGTTTCATTGGTTGCCCAAATAGGACTTGAATTTAAGATCTTGCCACACATACATGACTATGCCTAAATCAATGTATTTTTTAGATATAGTCCCTCTATGTAGTTCAGGATGACCTTGAATTTGCAACGTGCTGAGTGCTAGGATGATAGGATTGTGTCATCTTGCCCAATTCAATGAAGTTTTGATTTGTATTTCTGAATAATTTAAGATAATGAACACTTTTTGTATGCTTTTTGGCTATTTTCACTTTTTCTGTTGAGAAGTGCCAAGTTAATTCATTTGCCCACATTTCACTGCACTATTTGATTTCTTGGTGCTTAACCTTTTCAATTATTTATAGAGTGTAAGTCTTAATACCTTGTTGGAAGAATAATTGGCAAAGGTTTTGTCCCATTCTTTAAGCTATATCTTCACTCTGTTGATTTTTATCCATGTTGTACAGAAATGTTTTAATTCAATATAATCTCATTTAATAATTCTTTCTATTATTTTATGTGTTGTTAGAGTCCTATTGAAATCTTTGCATGTACCTATGGCTTTAAGTGTTTCCTGTGTTTTATGGAAACACTTGTTCCATATGTTTAGCAGTTTAGGTTTCATGTCTTATCTCTAAGTCTATACCTGTTCAGGTTGGCAGTGGAGAATGCAAAAAGGACCAGTAAGTTCTCTGCTGGGTGGAAAGATTAGGTAGATCCAGGCAATCTGCTCAGTCTCAGTAACCCAGACTCCCCAGAAAACCATGTGCAGCGTGTGTGGCTGTTCACCATATAGGATGGTGCTGAGAACCACTTTACCCTCCAGTTTGAAGTCACTACTGCTCATATCTCTCAGATGGTCTGCGACTAGCCCTAAATCTCTCCATGAGACTCCTGAGTCTCTCCATGTCTGTTGGGGTCATCTTGCCCACAGTAATTTTAGTACAGTAATACCAAGGATCCTGAGGCATGCTTCTTTTGTGACTTCAGATTCCCAAAGTAGCCCAGTCTTAAACAATAGACCCCTTCTCAAAATGGTTGGTATTTATACCACTTCTAAAAATGGTGGACACTCGGTAAGTTTCTTCTTCGAGGTTAGGCTGACTTGCAGAGGGAGTAATCAACACTACCATCACCACAGCATTTTCAGTTTGCAGTAACTGGTGTTTTTTCTTCGGATATCACTGCCTGTCCATTTTTATCATTGATGCTACAGGTTCCCACCTGGGCTGACCTTGTACTATCCCAAGGCCGGGAGCCTGTCTTAGTGTTCTAGAGTGCTTCATTCTTTTCTCTAAGTTGTCTTGTTTCTCCTCGAAGCATAGATTTCCTGTCACTTCATTCTTGATTCCTGGAGTACTTATCTTTCTCCTAAGTGCTAGAGTCATTTTCTAGGTGCCTCTTCCTGGGTACCAGGAACTTGTGAATTGCTGCTGATTTCTGCTTTCTCATTTTCACAATCTGTGTGATTATTTTTTGGAAAATCAGAGCAAGTGTTTAATATGTTTAAAAGACAATACTGTAATACCACATAAGACAATATGTCTATTTCCTGTTTGTATTTCAACAATTATAGTTTTCTTCCTTTTTTTTTTCCCTTTCTTCCTCTTTTTTCTTTTTTTATCATTTTAAAAATAATATATAAGCTACATTAGGAGCGCAGTCATACTGTATTATGGCCCACCTCATGTCCATGTTTTAACTTCATTATGTTTTTAAAGGCCTTATTTCCAATGCAAGCACATTCTGAGGTGCGACATAGGATCTCTCTTTTTTTTTTCTTTTTTAGACAGGGTCTCACTATGCAGTTCAGGCTGGCCTTGAACTCATTTATGTAGCTCAGGCTGGCCTGGAACTCACAACGGTCCTCCTGCCTCATCCTCCCAAGTTCTGGGATTAGAGGAGTGTGCCACCACATCCGGCTTCATAGGATTTCAGTGTGTGAATTGGGAAGGGATACAAATCAGGCTGTAACACCCTGATAGTCACCTTCTTCACAACAGATTTCCTTCATCCTTGGACTTGTATTCAAACTGCCTAAGCAGGAATTCACAAATCCTGAACAAGTAACTATTTCATATTTATCTACATACATGTCACAGGTTTCAGTGAGAAAGTTCTGAAGTCAGGGCTAGTTTCACATTCCTTATCATGAATGTGGCTCTCTTCATGTGATCTGGCCCTGGCCAAAGCTCCAACCTGATCCCATATCATTTCACCAGCTCCACTCCAGCCCCCTCTCTGCTCCTCCAATATGCCAGGATGAAGGACTTCTGCCTGATCTAGCAACTAACACAGCCTCTTTCCTCTCTCTGGGTTGTACTTCTACTGTACTCAATATGGTAGGTCCACTACCTTGTTCAGGACTCTGTGACCACCCATTCCATTTCAACCATCCTCCTGCTCCCTAGGCATTCTCCAGAACTTCAATCTGATCCATGTGTCATGTTATTTTTTAACTCTTTATTAAATGTCTTCCCTCTTAAAAAAAAAAAAAAAAGCTATAACCTTCAATATGGTGGTTTAAAAAGCCTCAAACATAGTGATTTTTTTTGTATGTTTAGAGCATGCTCATTTTCAGAGGTGATAAAGAAAAGAGAAAAAAACCTATGCTTTG
>NW_004955426.1:15703321-15768438 GCF_000276665.1 Chinchilla lanigera
TCCCTTACATATGCAAACTATCCACCCCAGGGCAAGTATAGCTCTCACACCTATAATAAATCAAACTCTAAAAGCCTTCCCCATGACCGCATGAGGCTTTGGGGGACACCCAGACACAAACTATAGCATCTAGGTTCCCAATTTGGCCATTCATTTCTGGTCAACAAATGAGCAGGTCAAGGTAATAAAAAGAAATGCCTGATTTTCCTAAAAGAATGGCTACAGTAATTACAATATAAAACATACGTTACAAAGGTAAAGAATGTCTGACCTATCACTTGGAGTGTAAGAAATGTCAGAACATGGTAGACAGTTTAAAGATTCTGTCTGGTATTAATAGAAAGACAATGTGAATATATGTTCAAAATTTCTTATTCTATATGGTTTTCTCTATTCTGAAATTCTGTTTCAAAGACTGAAAATTATTTAAATCTGTAAACTGTTAATGCATACTAGTGCAAATTATACTATTAAAATATGAAAGACTCTGTACAGTTCTTTACCTCTAACTACTTTTCTAAGTTAAAAAATAATTTATGACAATTTCACCTTTCCTGTTGCTATGATGAAAGATTGTCACACACGACTTAAAGGAGGTATCTTAGTTACTTTTTCCATTGCTGTAACAAAACACACAAAACCTATAAGCTAGAGGAGCAAGGGTTTATTTATGTCACAGTTTGTAGATGTTTCAGTACATAATCAGCTGGCCCCAAAGCAGGGTGTCTTGGCAGAGGAGAATCACAGAGGAGATTCAGTTCATGGCAAGCAGAAAGTAGCAAAAGCAAGCAAGCAATGAAGAGGACAAGCCTCTTTCTGTCCCTAATATGGTGTCCAGGCTATTAGAATTAGAGCAGTATCAAACCAATGAGTGCACTGATTTAGTGACCACTCAGACTTAGTCTCAGCATCACATATTCTAGATTCAGCCACCTCCAAAAAAGCCCCACCTATGACCTCAAGATGCTTTGAGGGGACACATACACCCAAAACATAACATTATACCCCAAGTGACCCAAACACTCATGTATATTCCTTTACATAAAAGACATTATTTCATTTATAAGAGTTGCAAAATTCCTAACAGTTTCAACACTGTTGAAAAGTCCAAGTCCCAAGTCTACTCTGAGATTTAAGAAAAACTCTCAGCTGCAAGCCCCCCCAAAAGTAAAAAGAAAGTTAAACAATTCCAAAATTCAATGACATAAGACAGACATATTGATTCCAAAAGTTACAAACAGGGAAATACAAAACAGTGGTACAAAATCAAGTCTAAAATCCAATAGAGAAAACATTAAGTCCTGTAGCTCCATGTCCAGCATCTGAGGCAATCTGTGGCAAGTTGTGAACTCCAAAGGGTTTAGGTGATTCCGCCTTTACAGTACTGTCTCTCTGCTCCCTCTTTGCAGTTTTTCTCCAACAATTCATGTTCCTGGTTTCTCCAATCCTTTGGGGTCTCCACTGCACTTTCCACTTCACACTCACAGCTTCACACACTGCCTTCTCAGGGGAAAATTGCCTGGCCTTCCAGGCCTCTTTTTAAAAAATCTGGATGGAAGCCTTCTTGACACCACAACTTTTGAATTCTGCATGAACCTAAAACCAGTACCACCTAGATGATTCCGAGGTCTACTACAAGCTGAAGTAGTAGCCAAGATTTCTTTCTCTGGAGGGGTGGAAAGCCTATGAACCAAATCCTAAGAAAAAGTCTTCCTAGGCCATTGCTATTCTGGAACATGGTGCTGTGGGTCTCTCTTCTCCAAGCAAAATCTTTCCACTTTGCAAAGTCTGGAGTGATGTTGGTTATTGTAATGTTCTCAGGCCATGTTTTCTGTTGTCTTCTTCTGAAATTCTTTAATTTTTCTTGTTAGTCTTATCAGGAACCAATTTCTCCTCTGTTCCATCTTTGCAAGCTGTGGCTTTGCTGGAGATTTTTTTCTGCCCAAACTAACAGTGTTTTGAATCATTCTACTGGTATCTTTGCTCCTGATTTTCAACATAAATAAACAACACTAACATGTTAAGGGAGAAAAAGTTTACTTACCTACAAATCTGTAGAGATTTCAATTGACATTTGGCTAGCTCCAAGGCAGTATGGCTTGGCAAAGGGAAATGACAGGCTAAAAGCCCACAAAGTAGCCATACCAGCACCTCAACATTAGACTACCTTGAAATTTCTTCTGCAAAATGAGTTAATCCACTACACTTAATCTTAATTTTACTTTTAGGCAAAGTCTCTGGCCACAAACAAAATGAAGACAAACTTTCTGCCAAGGTATAGTACACTTATCTGGAGCCCAATACCCAGCATGGTCCTTCTTCACAGCAGAAACCCCCTGAGCCTGGTCTTAATCAGCAGTATTTCTAACAGTCTCTGGTCCTCCATACTCTGGCCAGAACCTCCTATCAAGTACATCATAAGGTATTCCAGCCCTACTTTTGTGTCTGGCATCTCCAAACCTTTCCAACTTCTTCCCACAAGCTAGTCCCAAAGACTCTTGAATGACATTGTCAATTACACTCACAGTAATGGCTCCACTCCCAGTACTAAATTCTGTCTTAATTACTTCCTCATTCCTGTGACAAGATAAACAACACTAACAAGCTAAGGGAGAAAAAGTCTACTTACCTTCAAATTTACAAAGATTTCAGTTGATATTTGGCTAGCTCCAAGGCAGTATGGCTTGGCGAAATGAAAGAGAACCAGTTCATGGCGAGCAAAAAACAGCAACAATAAAATTAAGCTTCTCTTACTGAAGTTGTCACATCAGTCAAACATTACAAGAGGTAATAGCTTATTTGATTGTTTTGAAGTTTTCATTACATGGTTAGAGGGCTACAAAGAAGAAATTTCACATTAGAAAAGCATGAGGGAGCAAAAATTTTCACATCCTGGAATCCAGGACACAGAAAGATTTATCTTCTGAATCCTGTCCCCAGTTACCCATCTTTCTGAAATGGGCTCCTCCTCCCAATAGTGCATTCAGCCATTAACATCAGTGGACTAACCAACTAATGAGTAAAACATCTCCGTGATGTCTGTCTTTTATTTTTCACTTTACATTTTTCTTTGCTAATAAATCAAGTCAACAAAATGAAAGCAACATGGAGTTTTTTTCTTTTTGTTTTATTTTTTTTTTCATTCCAGTTTTGCAGTTTGGCCAGGAGTCTTCTAATCTGGTAAAATATAGAATTAAAATTAATTGATGCCCTTGTCTTCCAGATGTCTCAAACTGGTGTTGATTGGTTGTCGCCCCTGGAATTCTTCTTCTTTCTCGGTAAATTCCTTTGCCACATTTAAGATATACATCTTTTTCCTACAATAGATTCTTTAAATTATTTGCATTACAATACTTTTGATAGTTTTTGGACTCTTGAACTCAATCAATAAGGATTTCTTTTCTCATAATCACAAAATGTGACCTTCACTTACAAATTAAAAAAAGCCTAAAATTTCAATGTCATTTAAAATAGCTGTGTAAAAAGTTTTACTAATAACTTGAAGAAGAAAAATTATCATAAATGTATTGATGGGAGGTTCCCTTCCAGATGCATACCTTCCTTTGAAAATAGTAACTAAAAATAATTCAAGGTTGAAAATATGTAATTTATAGAAATAAACAAGCATTGGTGTAGGCAGTTTTAATTTCTACTAATTTCAGCAGTACAGTATAGCCACTCTATAAAGAAAAAAGGTCTAGGCATTCTCTATAGATCATTTAATTATTTCATCTGTAATCTTTATGGAAACATTTACAAACTTATGCAAGCTAAATGAATGGTAGTCTATTGGAAGTTTTATAAACTGGTTAATATGTTCAAAATTTCTACTTCAGAGTCTAGTGTGGCAGTTATATATTGACATAAAATAAAGATCAGGATACATTTGCTATGATACCAAGGGTATTAGAGTATAGCAATGTACAGTATACTAAAACCTTGGTTTGGAAGTAACTTGATCTGCAAGTATTTCATAAAAGCAGCAAATATTTCTAACAGATTTTAATTTGAATAAACAAACAATGTCTTGTGAAATGAGTAGCACATGGTGCCAAACATCACGTGATCACAACTAAACCAATGTTTTCTTTTTTTTTTTTTCTCTATTTCTGGCTGTGGGATTGTGGGTGGTTTTTTCCTAACAGCAATAGGTGTACGGAGGGAATTTTATCTGAAGAGGAGAAAACAACAGAGCAACTCATTTTGAATGATACTAGGGAGAAATGTAAAATGTAGGAAACAGTGTAAAATTCTGTATACAAGCACAACCCAAATAAGGCTGTAGCACTGTGAGAAATTAATCTGTTTAATGACAAAACTACATCAAATTTCTATAAAATCCTCAAAAGGAGGCAAAAGCAAATGCTATGGAATACATTTCTTGTTAAATTTGAAAGAAAAGGAAAATATTCCATTGTACCGATAGATAGCAGTGATTCCATTAGTGACAGTGAAAATTATGTTCTACAGTGACTCTACTCTCTTCTCTCTCTCACATCAGGTACAATCTTTTCAAAGGTAAGTGCAAGATAACTTATTTAATCTTCTTTTGTATGTTCTTTGTTATTTTGTATTAGATTACAGTACTGTGATCATTTTTATATGAATATTATTTGGGTTGTGGAACAAATCATCTGAGTTTCCATTGTTTCTTATTGGGAAATTCATGTTGATATACATGTTCTTGGGTTAGAAATATTTTTGGGAACTAGTTATGCTCACGAGGTAAGGTTTTACTGTATATACAAATTTATATTTTTGTTTTTCCTTTGTGAGTATGTTTTGACATTGTATAAATACTGTGTGCTTTTATATTTCCCTAACTTTGAAATAAGGTGTCACTATATAGTTAAAATTAATGACACAAGGGTAGAAACAAATATTTTAAGCTGGAAGTCATCTTTGTTTATCTGAAATGTATTTCTAGATAATTAATCATTTTTCTTACCTGTTTCTTGATTTTCAATATATTTTCTCATTCTTTTGGCACAGTGGGAAGCTCTAATTTTATTTTCATGTTTCTTTGAATTTTTATGCATAACTTCTTTTTTTAGTATTATGTAAATAGTAAAATACTTTTATTTGAGTTAATGCACTTGAAATTAATTAATTAATTCCTTAAAAATAAGTATTTCTTATCAGTATTTCATTCAAAAATTGGATTTTCTATGGTTATAGTTTTATGAATGTTGTTATTTGTTTATTCTAATTTTATTTTTTTGTAGGTGATTTAGGCTTAGTTTTTTAGTGTGTTTTACCACATTGGTTCAATATGGAATTTCTTCAACAAATTGAGACAAATTACAGGATTTTCTGTACTTAGTATAGTATGGTTCCTTAATGCCTGTGGAATTTAGATTTCTGGTATTTTGAAAGATATAAGCAGGTAGAATAATAGTAATAACAACTTTAGTTCTTAGAGGTAGAAAAAGAATAAAATAGTACAATGCTATCTTTCCTTTGAATTATTGTGTATTACCAGCTCCTTCTCAGTCCTACCCAGATGCAAGCAACAGCTTATTCCAAAATTAAAAATTTGTAAATAATTTAGATCACCAAAGCTCATTTTGATGGATCCAGGTTAAGAAGACTGAGACCTACCATTAGCATAGCAAGTCCCCATGGATAGAAAAAGTTGCACAAACCGTCCTTATATTCTTTTACTTGTCAGGTTAGTAAACTTTTAAGTCTGTATCAGCTTTCTAATCTTACATTCCTGGAATACCTTGTTTCTTGATTCTTCAGGAACCTCACTCCATTTTTACCATAGTCCTCTTAGTTATGGTGTTTCATTCATAAAATTTCGGGGACAAAAGTATGTTTTTCTTCTTATTGTATGTACATATGTATATGTATGTATGTATGTTTATATCTGGTGGGTGGCCTTCTCACTAAATTACATGCCCACCTTTGTTTATTTTCATTTTGAGAAAGGATCTAAATTACTACATACCCATGTTGAGCAGAAACTTATGATCCCTCTGCCTCAGCTTTCCAGCTGAGATTTAGGTGTATTCAACCATGCATGGGTGGAAAGAGATTTACAGTGCATAAGTAGTGTGCTTTTCCACAATATGCTTACAATTTAAATTTACTTGGTGAATTTCTTTCCTGATGCTCTTTGTCTCTGTTTCATCTCCGCATCTCCCTGTCAAGCTTTTTCTGTTATCTTGTTTACTCTTAAGGATTTTTTGACTACATTATGCCCGGTTGAAAACAACCAAGATTATGTGTCCATTTCTAGGTCAACTAATTATCAAACTTTATGTCATCTTCAGCCTTATTATCTTCTCTATACAGACAAAACTATTCATAAATTATGGAGAAAGCCGGGGATATAGCTTAGAGGCACAGCACCTGCCTAGCAAGCATGAGGCCATAAGTATGATTCCTGGTACCAAAGAAAAATGATCATATATAATGAATTATGGGGAATTGTTTGCAAAAATGTGAAGTGACCATTATTTTTCTAACTACAATTTGCTTTTGAAAAATACCTGATTTATGTTTGAAAACACAAAGACAAGAATATAGACATATATAAATAGAAAATCAATATTATATTATATAACAGTAATTTATTTAAATTAACCTTAAAGAAGTGGATAAAATACTGATCTTTATCCTTTTATATCTAGGCAGAATTAGCTTACTATGTTTATAACTTTACTAAAATTATTTTGTAAGTATAATTACAATATGTTCATATTACTGTGATACATTATGTATTACTACTTACACTATTACAATAATAGGTATCTCTAATTGAAGAAGTATGTTTCTGTAATATAATAGCTCAGTATATTGAAACTTAATCACTCATAATTTACAAAATGTCATATTTCCCTTACATTTGTCAATTTATTTCTATTTTTAATTTAGTAAGTTAAAAATACTACTATAGAATGTATTAAGTAATAGCTGAATATCAAAAATATGCAACAATACTTTAAGAGTTTATTACATTTTTCAAGCTCATTACATGTAAAACAAAACACTGTGCTTTTTATTATTTCCTTCATGGTAAGTGATGTCATAAAGCATTTTAAAACATAGCATGAATTATGCAGCTTTTAAGATTACCAAATATGCCAATAACTCCATTTGGCTTTGATGTGCTATTCCAGAATTTGTTAAGAGCTCATACCCTACACTCCATTAATTACACTGTTAACAAGTGAGTATGTTCAAATGTGAAAACAAAAATGAGTAATGCACTTCTTTTCCAGGAGTAGAAAATGCAGACAGTAAATACGAAAAAAGAACGTATACAATTTGGGAAATCCAAGTTGTATTACTTTCACTGTTGTTTTGCAGTTAAACTAATTATATTTGCTAATTGTGGGAAAGTATTAACACCACAAACATTTCAAATGTCAGCACCATGAATAATTAGGTATTTGTAGAATTCTAAATGTGAAATAGGTATTGTCTGTTAACACCCAATGAAAAAAGACAAATATGAAAACTTCATACATATTTCGTCCTTTACATTGTGATTTACCTTTGCATTGGCTTCTCTTTCTGTAGACATTCTATATATTCAACATGATATACATTGAACTAGCAATAAAAACTGTAGTAAATGAGAATATTGTATTATATAAAAATGTCACTTTGATGATTAATTTTGTGTTTCAAAATAGCTAGATCAGTGTACCTAGAAATATGGTCAAACAGTCGACTAGACAATGCTCCGGAACTATTCATTTTTAGATAAAATTAACTTTTAAGTCAGTAGAACAGGAGTAAAGTATATTTATTACAATAAATTATCATTATTTTAATTATTATTATTACTATTTAAGGATCCTTATCCAATCAGCTAAAACAATTAAAAGCTGAATTCTCTCTATGTAGAAAGACTTCTGCCTCCACACTGACTTTTATCTCTTTATTTCTTAGTGTATATTTGCAGCACATGAAGTTTATGTTCATTTTGGTAAGTAGATGTATCTTCATAACACAACTGACTTGTTTGTTTTTCATCCCCTTCCCACCTACTTTCTTCCCTCCATCTTTAAATCCCCTTTCTTCATTTTCATTCTTGGCATTATTATTCTAAGCCCATATTTATAACATATAATGTTTACATTTATCATGGGTATTTGGTATCTGTATGTGGCACATGTGAAATCTTCCTATTTCCCTCC
This sequence comes from Chinchilla lanigera, assembly GCF_000276665.1. NCBI lineage: Eukaryota > Metazoa > Chordata > Mammalia > Rodentia > Chinchillidae > Chinchilla > Chinchilla lanigera. Next base: position 15,711,475 of record NW_004955426.1, read on the forward strand.
CCCTCCTCCTGTCCTCCCACCTCTGTCTCCTGAACTTATTCTCATTTGCAAGAGATTTCTCACCTGTTTCCTTCTAGCCACTCTTTATTTTGCTCTTTGTACTTTACCTTACTCAAATGAGAGATAATATCTCCCAAACTCCCACCTCTGAGTCCCTCAGGCTGTGGAGGAGATCTAGATATGAGTCTTATGAATCATGCAAGTCTATTAACTGAAACCTGGGTACAGACTTATCTAAGTAAACATGAATAGCTATGGTAAAATTCAGGGCACATTTATTTCATTTAGGCATTGTTGAACATCTGAGTACACACATCGCAATTCATTTTGTTTGTCAGGGTCTCTGCAACAACTGTAGGCATATATTGGACATATAGTATGAGCAAGAGATAATTCATTTGTGTTGTCAGTGAGGTCTTTAGTCTGCTGTTGTAGCACACGCCAAATCAATGTGAATGCTACGTTGGATAGTAGTGGTTTGAAATACTGAAAATTAAAATAGCCTCTTTTTTTTTCAGGATAGAAATATCTCATAATGAAAGACATCCATGCATAAAAATTCTAGAGAAAAAAATGTGTGTAATTACTAAAGAGCCAGTAGAATCATTTCAGTGAGAGTAGTCAAATGAAGCAATATTTGGCAGCTGTTGTTATCATAGAGGATCGGAGAGCAGAAATTATGAATGACCAATTAAGTTTCAGTTTGGTTCTTATAACCTCAAATCTCTGGGTTTATGAAGCATACATTAAGATACTTCAGTAGGTTCATCCATGCATTCTATTCCAAGTCCTACACCTGTGTGAGTTTGCAGACCTTAAATCATTGAGAGCATGGCAGATTTGACACACCTGAGGAAGCCCATGATGGCTACAGATTTGCCTGGAAATTATTTGTTTTAGTCATTACCAACAGAAACGGGACAGTTATCAAGTCATTGAAAATAACAAAAAATTATTCATGTTTTGAGGAAGTATTAGACTTGAATCTAAGATAGAATAAATTATCATAAACCAAAGACATTTTTAGTGTACTAGTAAGCATGAAAGCATCTGGGAATTAGATGATATTTACACTTGTAACCTCTAAGAGTAAGAATATATCAAAATGGATCATATATATTTACACTGATAAAATTTAAATAAATCTACATAGAAGGATTATTTTGCAAATTATTTTGGAAGGAGAGTCAGTAAAAAACTTCTAGAGCTTGTTCTTCCTAAAAAATCAAAATAAACACATAACAGACACAGAAACTTAAAAATAGTTCATTTGTTTTGAAAATGTAAGATCTATGCACATTAAAACCTTGAAATACATAAAAAGTGATGGTTGATAACACATTCTTATTTAATTATCCACTTCATTTGACTGAATAGACAGATGGGAATTGGAGGATGACAGTAAATAATCATGAGTTTAATTGGGTAGTGAATCTTCTTACAGCTGCTGTCCAGATGTGGTCTCACAGTTAGAGCAAATTAATACAGTTACTTGTATCTTGCTTTTTGAGTTGCAAAGATCAACTTTGTCCACTCTTGGGATAAACATTAGCAGCAAGAAAAATATATTTTCAAAAAGCAGAGATAACAGTACTTTTAGGAATTCATCCCTACTCCATTTCTCTCTCAAAGCAGCATCTCTAGAAAACAGTTGTAATTGTCTTTGAGAATATTTCACTGGTTCCCTCTTATTAATGGGGATACTGCATATTCCAGCATCATAAATGGATATCAAAAGCTACAGATAGTAGTAAATTCCATATATACACTTGCATACATACATAGATGTATATATATATATATATATATACGCATGTATATATATATACATTAAACTTTAATTCATGAATTAGGCTCTCTAACAGAGTAACAAATATAACTAAAAATAAAATAGAATGATTCACCAATATACTGGAACAAAAGTTAGGTGAATATGCTCTCCCTCTGTCTCTCAAACTATTGTGCTCACACATCTTATAACACTGTGAAATGAGATATGAAGAGAAGAGTTTGCAGCTTCTCCTTGGCATATTTAAATTGCCGGCCTTACTGCTGTGTGTTTTGGGGTTCAATATTAAGTAAGACAATGGTCTCTTGAACACATACACATCAGTACTGCCACAGTTGGTACATTAGCTAAGATGGTTTCTGACAAATGGGTAAGTAGTGGGTACAGCCGGTAAACACTGGACAAAACAACAATTCACACTCTGAGTGGAATTTCACAAAGCGGTCCTAGGTTTTATCATCTAATGCAGGATGCAATTTAAAACTTGTGAATAGTTTGTGTTTTTTTCTCTAAAATCTGTAAAGCAATTGCCCAGCCTATTTTAAGAGGGCTATGATTAAAACAAGATTCATAAAATGAGAAAATGTCTACCAGATCCTTACTATGTTCTGTGCATTCAATGATCTAGACAGTTAAAAAAATACTTTTTTGTCCTTTTTTAAATGAATGGATACTACTTTATGTTCTTACTACAGACACAATAATCCTTGGAAGTATATATACCTGGAGCAATGGGTAAAACTAGCAAATAAATGTGTGTTACCTCCTACAGTTATTAATTTTGTCCCTGAGACCATCCATTCTCTTAACATTTTCCAAGAATATACTATAGTATCATTAAAGATAATCATCTTGCTTTATAATAAGACTCTTGAAATTCATTCTTCCTATCTAACTAATTATGTATTGCTTGACCAAAATGGCCCAGTCCTTACCTTTCTTAAATCACTCCAAATTTTGTCAAGCACTCTAAGCTCTACTTCTACATATTCTATTTATTTAGGTTCCACCCATGAATGATAATCCACAATATTTGTTTTTCTGTATTTCCCGTATTTTACCTAACAGAATGTCTTCTATATTCACTTACACTGTTAAAAACAATAAATTTTTTTATACTTTCTCAGCACAAATATTATTCACATGCATGCATGTGTGCTTTACTCATTTGTACATTCGTGGGTTTTTAGGCTGATTCCATGCTTTGGCTTATTGAATAGGGTTGCATGCATGAAGTGAAGATCAAAGCAATACTAAATTAGTGTTGGCTGGATTGCACCATCGCAACACAATAATTGAAGGGAGAGAAACCTTAGAGAAGGAAGTACTAATTTTCTGTTCGAATTTCAGAGGTCTTAGTCCAAGGTTGCTAGTTCCGTTGCTCATGGTTCTGTAGTGAGGTGGAAGAAGGTGGCGGTTGGGCATAGTTCAGGAAAGCTGCTCACCTCAGACAGCTGATGAAGAAGGAAGAGAGGAAGAGGAGAGAAAGGAACAGGAAACTTGACATAGTTTGCAACGCCACGCCACCACTGACCTGCTTCACCCAGGTAATCACCACCATTTGAATTTTATACTCTCCAAGTAAGTCAATCAAATTGTGTATTCATTAATGGATTAAGTTACAAGTAATATTGGAAATCTTAGCAGCAAGTCACTTTCCCACAAAAAGCGTCAACTGGCCACCAAATCCCTAGCAGTTCACCTTCGGGGTACACAACAGACCCAAACCATAATAAACTTTTGTAGTACTTTTTTTTATTAATTAAGATTATTGGTACATTTTAGGTATACATAATGATCATGTTCATCATAGGGACTTAGTATCTGTGCATGATGTGTCTTAATTCATGTTATCCCAATCCACTCCCCTCCCTCAACCCATCTTCCCCTCTTTCCCTCCTTATTTATAAAATTCATTTCCATTTTTCCTTCATTTCTCATTTTTCTTTCCCATCCTCTGCTCCCTCTCTGCTCTCCTTTCCCCTTGCCTCCTCTCTAGTTCTTCTTCCGATTTTGAGCATTTTCTTTCTATTTCTCAGTATCTAGTATACAATTTGGTCCTTATTTACACTTTCAGTTTTTCACAGCAGAGAAACAATGAGATATTTCCACATGTGTGTTTCATTTATTTCATTTGAGTATAGCATCATAGTACATTCATTTACCTAGAAGTCTGTCAATTTCATCTTTCTTTATGGCAGAGCAATATTCCATTGTGTAAACAAAACAAAACAAAACAAATCCTCCTTATCCATTCATATGTTGATGGGCATTTGGGCTGTTTCCATGATTTAGCCATAATAAACTGTGCTGTTGCTATAAACATGGGTGTTCATATATGCTGTGGTATAACATTTTTAATTCTTTTGGGAAAAGTGCCAAATAGGTACACTTAATTTTCTGAGAAATTAAATGTGAGATAATCTAAAGATGAGATAATAAAAATACTAAATTACAGTAATATTTAAAATATTTAGGGAGGTATAATTTCTATTGAACATGGACATTGTGAAATAGCACTAGGCATTGTAATATATATTTTAAGATGCTATTATATGTGCAGGCATTTCTTCATATTCAGTAGATGCATTGCAGGAATTTCCACTAATAATATGACCCTTATATGCTGTAGAACCTGAAATAAAATTATGTAATATTTGCATATAACATATCTATATCCTCCTTTGCACTTTAAATCATTTCAAGAGCACTTGTGGTACCTAATGTAAGTACCTGCTAAATAGTAATTGTTGTAGATATTTTGGAGAATAATGAAAAGAACAAATGCCTATACATATTCAATAAAGACAATTAAAAATTTTTTTTGATAATTGTTGGTTTGATCCACAGATGTGGAACTGGTAGAGACAGAAGGTCACATGTATGCATGAGTTTTCATTTCTAAATACTAAGGAGTGGGGAAAACTGGTGAGATTTCAGTAGACAAGGAAATTTTGTTGGGGATAGAAATGTTGAATTTATGTTTTGGATGATCACTAATCAATAAGCTTAATATGAGCCACCTAAATTCCATAAATTTAATTCTTACTTATAGAATATAATAGAATTTAATATATATTAGTTTTGATTATAAGAAAATCCGTATTAAAAGATGGAGATTTATACTGAGGAACTGCAAAGTTGAATTCATCATTACTTCAGGACATACATAAATATATATATACATATATATTTATATATAAATATAAATATATAGAGATATATATATTTGTGAAAAGAGTTACCTATGGAGTAAGTTTCTTGAAGGACCAATCACTATGATGCTGATGTTAGTACATTATAAATACCAGATGCCTTAGTGCATTTTTGGCTGTTACAATACACTAGCACAACATGGGTGATTTCTAAGGAGGATACATTTATTTGGCTGAGATGTCTGAGGGCACAGTGCCTTCCCAGTGCCCTAACCCATGGTGGACTGCCAAAGGGCAGGAAAGATCACAGGAGAAAGGGAGCTGAACTCTTCTTTTTTATTTTAAAAAGGAGCCTGTTAGTGATAACAGCATTAATAAGAGCTATGCCTTCATAAAATAATCACCCCTTAAAAGACTTACTTCTTTGTATCACAACATTGATAATTAATTTCAATGATTTTTTGGGGGATATTCAAATCATAACACTAAGCTTCATCATAATTACTATTTCTGATACAAAGTGAGTCTTAGAAAATTGATGTTAGTCAAGCCACCTTTTCAGTAAAATTGAAATATATTTTCATTTATCAGAATTTATAATTATTACTAGCTATCTCATAATAGACTCTGCTAAAACCTATATATAATGATAAAAAGCAATTAGGATAATGAAATTTAACTTTAATTATTTTGTTTTCTAACTATTAAGTGTACTTCTCCTCATTATCTTTGTTCTATTTGATACCACACTAAATTATGTGTAATTATTTTAGGAATAAATGAGGATATATTTATATTCAACCACTGAGCTAAACAAAGTGAATCTTAAACAATGTTCTTCCAGGAGAGGAGGTATCTGAAAGTTTAACAGAGAAGTCCAATTACGCCTGAGTAAGAAGATAAAATTTAAACTCAAGTGTAAGCAAGTGGGTGAGCAAAACAAATTTCTGTTAGAAAAGCCACCTACAAGATATGAAGAGCCAGTGCAAAAGGCCTGAGACTAAAAAGAGCTCAATGAGAGAGATCTCTGGGAGGTAGGGGCAGAAAAAAGTACTGAGCAAGCAGGATAACAGATCTCTTGCTACTGAGATAGTGCACATTGTCAGGGATTAAAACACCAAGACTGGAATATCACTCTATTCACATCTTGTAGTGCTGCTACTAGGTTATCTGAAGCATGAAAATGAATTTCTCTGTGGGTATCTACTTGTGAAATTACACTAAGAATAATGTGTTAGCACAATAGGATTGTGCTTACCTACTATTTCATACCGACCAAAAGGGACAAGTCCTATACTCTTTTGAGTAGAATAATCATCAGATTAGTGTTAAAAGTTTACTTCAACTTCAGTATTGATAATCTACAGGAGTTTGAAATAATGAAATCAAAAATACTTAAGGGTGCTATTATAATACTTTGAGTGAGAGTCAGGGAATGCCTTGTTTTAGTAATAGGGTATTAAGAAGATTTAAGTGTTATTCATACATTGAAAACAAAGCCATAGGAAATTATAGATTAGATATGAACCATAAGCTGAAGATAACATTTAGGAGTAACTTCAAGACTTTTACTTAAGTGATGGAAAGTATAGGATAATGAAGACTGTGAAAGTCTAAGAACATTTTTGAAAATGGGGATAAAGAAAACCATATGACTTGAAAGTTGGAAGTTTGAGATTTTTAACATATAGAGACTGGACAATTTGACATATGCATTAAGTAATCAGAATTTTGTGATTATTGTTTAGAAGAGAAAATGAGACTTACAATTTAAATTTTAAAATATCGTTATGTATTTGATCTTTAAAACTATGGATTTAGATGAGTTCACAAATGTGGTTAATGTAGATATATATGTACACATACTCACACACAAACAATATATTTATAGATATGTACACACATACATATATATTTAAATGTGTATTATATATATGTCTGTATATTATGTATAATTTTATAGTATATGATATGCATATTTATTTGAATACTGTTATACAATGAAGTGTCCTATAACAAATTTGGATGGAATCCCTTAACAATATGGTGCTTTCTGTTAGAAATCAGGAGATATTCTTAAATCAGATTTCATCCTTGACAGTCCTCTAGTATGGTGTATTGTTTGGCAAGTAGTAGAAACTTGTATATTAGAGAAATCCAGTATCTGTTTGTGACACTTGGCTTATGGCAGGAAAGGGAAAATTGAACAAAAGGTCAATAAAGCAGAGCCCAACAAAAAAAAAATCTATCCTGCTGTGAAACACAGACCTGCCATGGATGTCACTTTCAGCTTCTTGAGCTGTTTCAAAGTGTCACTCTTAACCATCCTCACCATCACCCGCAGACAACCTCACAAGTCAACCTGACCTCTAATATCAAATCCCTAAAGAGATCTTTCAAGTCATGAAAATCCAGTGACCATTTTCTTTTTAGTATACAGAATTTAAGGGTACACTGGCAGTATACCATGAAGCAGAAAAAAATGTAAGAAACTTAAGAAAATCTCCACATGGAAGTCAGATTAGAAGACAGAAAAATGCAAACAGTACTTTAGGATTTAGAAAAATTTTTAGCATGAGAATAGACTTGCAGCACATGGACTCATGGAGACAGAGAGAGAGAGAGAGGGAGAAAAAGTGCAGAACTATACAATCAAGGTCCTATTTTGTAAGTTGCTTATCTCAATGAACATATATCACTGCTAGAAATACATGGTATTCTCTTTATAATGATACTTGGAAATATGTGGCATGATTGTGTAAAAATTATGTTATTTTTAAAATTTTCTGTCAAAAAAGTAAAAATTGTATTTTATACTCAAAATGTGATTTTGAAAAGAAATGAAACCAGTAGTAAAAAAAAGTGTAGGGGAGAAGTGACAGGAATTCTAGATGTCATAACTCAACCAGATGCTGAGACATAGACAAACAAATAAATATGATACAGCAGCAGGCAAGTAAAGATATGAGTGATGAAGGGGCTGGGGATTTAGCTCAGCGGCACAGTACCTGCCTGGCAAGCGCGAGGTTGTGTGTTCGATTCCTGGTACCAGACAAAAAAAAAAAAAAAAAAGATATGAGTGATGCTTGTAAAGTACTGGGTTTTTAGGGCTATGCAAATCCTATAAAATAGGTAGCATGAAAAACCTGTAGTATCAGTAATAAGGGAACTAATTAAATCTGTCACTAGATAAATCAAATTTGGTGTTATCATGATTCTATGTGTGGGTGAAAAAGTCTCACAAGAAATCAAAAGAATAGCCCTGCAACTTTGGCATGTTTGAACATAAATTTACACTATACTCATATGTGGGGTACCCCAAGCTGAGAAAGTAGCAATTAAAAAATGATCCTGGTGTGATGAAAATCCTGGGAGGTCTTAAATCAGATGTGAAATTGTTCTAGAAGGACACATTAAACCACGTAGGATTTACAAAGAGTAAAATCAAAGTAGACCAAATGGAAATGGGCTCACAAGCTCAAAATCAAAAATTACAGAATTGATGGTATGTGAAGGTGGGCAGTCACAGGCACCAGAAGAACCCAAGCTACTGGGCTTAAAACCTCAAAGTAAACTACAAGAGATCCCAGGGTGACAGAAAAATTGCACACAGTTGCACAAATGCACAGAAGCTATGTGTTTAAAAGGATTAAAGAGATCAGAGTGTGTCCATATTAAATGCAGTATTCTTGGGAAGACAGAATCTTAATCTGTCAGCTGGAAAATTCAAGTAGAAGTTAATATACCCCACAGCGCCTTTAAAAATCATAGTTACTGGTGGCAGTAAGCTCTAAAAGGTGAAGAAAGGTGACCTTAAAACCAGGGGACTTGTTAAAAGTCTAATTGAGAAGAAATTATGTATAAGTGTTCTGTCCCTAATTCGTACGGGTAGGAGAATTTAGCTTTCCTTTATAAAGCACAACTGAAATGTTATGGCTTAGAATGTGTAGAATGGAAATTCTCTTGTGTGGGATGAAAAGTTGAAAACTGACAGACTGCTATTCAAAGGGAAATCACGGATAATCAAAGACTTATACTATTGGTGTTTAACCAGGAAACTTGTGTCCCATTTCAAGCAAGAAATGATAGATGAACTAATGTTCACAATGTATAAAAATTCAAAGACAAGTGATAATAAACAGACAAGCACATAAACTGATAATACTGTCAACAATGATTTCTACAAAAATAAATGCCAGCAATTTCATCATGGAATAAAGGAAGTGTTAAGCAACTATCCTATCTTGTACATAAGAGAACAGATGAAGATCAATTTGAAAAGTGTTCAATAAAAATATACAAAATTGAGAAACCTCCAACTAGGAAGAAGTTGATAGAATCAGTATATGCAAGAACAATAAATATTACTGTATGTGTATGCTGTGTATAGATTTGTTGTATGAGAACAGAAGTTACAAGTCCAAGTAACTTATGTTCTTGTTCTAAAACTCTATCAATATTTGCATGTATTTTAATTTTCCAAATTGATTTTGTTTTCTAACATAGGTATAACACAAGCATAGCTTATGCATAATTCATTTTTAAGAGTTTCATTGTATTTCCCTTATTAACAACCTGTTGCTCCAATAAAGGCAAAAGGAATTTTATTATGAGGATATACTTTGGAATTATTCAAGAAAATAACAGGATATTTAAGAAAAAAGAACATAAAACTGAACATTAAAACCCATAAAAATAGATGATAAAATCTGTGCATCTTTATATCCATACTATAGGCTCAAGAAAAACTCCTACTACCTATTTTAATTCTAACACTGAGAAGTAACAGCAGAAGGTTGCCTAGAAATTAACACAGATATAATTATATACTTATGGTCACACAATATATCCTCACTTAATCTCAAATGAAAATATCACAATTTGTCTTAACAATGTTTAAAAAACATTTAAACTTAAAAATTAAGTTTTCATTTAACTTATTTAATTTTTTATTCATTCTGAGAATTTTTGGAAAATAAATAAATAATTTTTATTCTGTTAATATACCCAGTGAATAAAATTAACACTGAATGGTTAGTCAACCATTAATAGAATTTTCTACTAAAAAGATATAAGGAAACACAAAAAAGAATCAGGATGATTAGAGAAACTAATTATGGTATATAAATCATATAGCTCTCTATCTTTTATTTTCTAGAAATTAAACTTAAATGCATTGTTCTGGAAACTTCATTTTCATTATAACTTTATGTTTAACTGTTGGACCTTTCCCCATTAGAACAAGATCACTTTATTTCTTGTTCATTAATAAATAACTCTGAGGTAAGAATCAGACACAGCACATGCAAATGAATATTTCTTTGTGTACTTTGCATGGGAGAATGAGTGCATGAAGGAGAGTTTAGGAGCGATGTCAGACTTCCTATGAACAAAATTATCGTGTCATAAGTATTCCAAACACATGACACCTATGTCAATTACATCTAAGGCTCATTTCATGATGACTTTCCAATATGTCACACCTCTTAATGATTTCTTTCACGTTATCACCTCCGCATGTGAGACCAAGCTTCCAGTACATGAAACTTTAGAGGACATATTCAGACCACATCCAAATTACACTATCAATTTGACTATCTTTTTATGTGCAATTAATGCTATTTAAAGAAAGACAAGAATCAGATATCATCATCCTAGTCAGTTTAGTGGCATTGAAAATTTTCTCACTGAGAAGGCAAACATGTAATTCCTTAAATAATTATATAGTTGTCTGGTAAATAACCTTAGTATACATTTGTGATTCAATGTACCAAAAATTCTGTAGTTTTTAAAAATCTTCAGTCCATTCAAAGGAAATATTATTTTGTACCCATGAATAAATAAAAGAAATTATGATTGCTTATACTACAATTAGTATGCAGGGGAATATTTGTTAATTTATTTCTTAGGAATATATTAAATATGATGCAATAGGGTATGAAGAAGGACAAGCCAAATTATAATATATATATATTTTTGGGAGGGGTGAGAATCTTTTTCCCATGTTTAAGATTTTATAGCCCAATGTGGTGGCAAGTATTGGAAATACTAGAACCCTAGGTGTCTGAGGCAGAAACACTACAATTTAAAGTCATACAATTTAGTGAGAACCTGTCTAAAAATAACAAAAATAAAAATAAAGGGCTTGAAATGTAGTTCAGTACCAATGCCCTGGATTGTATTCCCTGTATTGCACGCAGGTAACATGCACAATTACATTAAATTAAATGTTATTTAATTTAATTTAAAAATGCTTTGTAGATAATTGCAATGGGTTTGGCTTTGAAAGACCTACTAATTCTCAACTATGTTATTTGAGGCAATTTACTTAACAACTTTGTACCTAGTAGCACACTGCTACCTATAATATGTGAGAAATAATGGGTTTTTCAAATATTTTATATAATTAGATATAATGGTATATTATTAAATATGTGCAGCAACTATGCACTCTAAATAGGTTTTTGTATTAATTATATAAAATAATTTCACTCACCAATTCAGGAAATGTTTTTGGGGATATTTTCATGCCAAGAACTGTATGAGAATTAGAAAATTTATTTACTTATTTATTTACTTTTTACTTTTTATTTGTTTTTCTGGTACCGGGAACCAAACTCACAACCTTGCGCTTGCCAGGCAGGTGCTATGCCGCTGAGCTAAATCCCCAGCCCTGAGAATTAGAAAATTTGAAAAGGTCTAAATAAGAAATTCTGTATTTCAGGGCACTTACTAGGTGCCACAAGCAGGCAAGATGGTGACATGATACAATATACTAAATGTCAAATGCAAGTTTCAGATAATTTCCTAATATGTAGTTCCATGAATATGCCATCGCAATATGACACAAATGACACAGACAGAAGGCATTAATTCTATTTAGGGTAATGATTGGGGAATAGGAAAACAAGGAAATATCGTTAATAGAAAAGGACAAAAAAAGATGTCTCATAGTGAAAAGATCATGTGAGAAGTTTGAAAATTAGTAAAGGTAGAAAAATCCAGAAAATAGTTCAAAACATGCCAGAACTCAGATGTTCTAATCAGGAAATATGTTGGAGAAAAAAATTAACATCTGTGCAGTTGACAAGTAAAGTATAAAGTGGAGGGCAACAAGAAGTTTATGGCTAACAAGGACTTGTACCTTCATTAATAAATAGCTTTTACTATACTGCCCACACACAGAGAAGTACCACTAATTTTCTTTCAAAGAAGCATGGAACTTTTATTCATCTTTACAATACAAAATATACTTTGGTGTAATAATTCTTTCAATAAATTTCCAGTGTGGAAAACCAAAATATCAGAGTGAAACCTGTGGAGAACATATAGATAAATTAAATTCTTCCATTGAGATTAAAGTTCTATCAATTACATGAAAATATAGTTATCTCTCTTGGTTATTATTTAACATTTTCATCAACTATCTACAACTAACTATACATTTTATTTTAAAAAATTATAAAATGAAAAAAATATTAACAAATACTCATACATTTACCAAATAACACAGGAACAATACAAGCAATACTGAAATTCAGACAGGGTGGTAAGAAATTAACAATGGTTGTTGTATTACATATTGATTTCTTCAAAGTGGTTACTCAGAAAACAAATATAGACACGTAAGATAGGTCAAATAATCAATTATCAACTGTTTTGTTCAATAAAGAGATAGAAGTCAATAGTATAATTATGTTAGCTATTCTGTATATACAGATAAATATAATTTTCCCCTTCTTTCTTTTCTCTTTTCCCTTGTTCCAGTTGTTCTTTACTTTTGAGAATTTTCCTTTCATTTCACAGTGTCTGTCATACCTCCTAATTTTATTCACACTTTCAGGTTCTTACACTAGTGAGACAATACATTTTTTACATATGCAGGTCTAATTTATTTCACTTATGAGTATGGTCTCTAGTTGTGACCATTTACCTATAAAAGCCTCGAGTTTATCTTTCTTTATAGCTGAGTAATATTCCATTATATAAAAGCACCACAACTATTTTATTCATTCCTCAGTGGATGAACATTTGGGTTGCTTCCACAATTTGTCAGTTACAAATTGTACTGCTATAAATATTGGTGCACATATATCACTGTGATATGATGTTTTCAGTTCTTCTGGGAAAATACTCAGAAGAGGAGTAGCTGGTTTGAATGGGACCTCTACCCTACTTTTCTGAAGAACCTCCAAATTGATCTTCACAGTGGTTTCACCAGTCTGAATTCCTACTACCAGTGGAGAAGTATTCCTATTTCTCCACAGCCTCACCAGCATTTGTTATCTGTTGATTTCTTAATGAAAGCCCTTCTTAGTGGGGTGAGATGAAATCTGTGTTGTTTTAATTTGCATTTCTCAAATGACTAACCATGTTGAACATTTTCTTGTGTATTTATTTGTCATTTGTATTTCTTTGTCTTAGAAATGTATATTCATCTCATATGCCCATTTCTGAATTGGGTCTTTGAATTTGGGAGGGATGATGTTTTTTAATTCTTTATATATTCTAGATAGCAGTCCTTTGTCCTAGGGACAGTTAGCTAAACTTTTTTCCCAATTTGTGGTTTTCTTCTTACTCCTCTAGTGATTTCTTTAAATGTGCAAAAACTTTTCAGAAAGATGAGATCCCAATTATTGATTCTTTGAAATATTTCCCATGCGATTTAGCTTTTGTTCATAAACTCTCTGCCTACCCCTATATCTTCAAGGTTTTTACCTACTTTCTCTTCCAATAGATTTAGTGTTTCTGTTTTAATACTGAGATCTATGATCTATTTTGACTTGAGTTTGGTTCATGGTGATAGTCTTGGGTCTATTTTCAGTCTTCAAAAAAATTACAAGTTTTTCCAGCACCATTTATTGAAAAGACTATCATTCTTCCATTGAACTTGTTTGGCCCCTTTGTCAAAGATTAGGTGGCTGAGTGTTTTTGTGGTTCTTATGGCTGTTCGTGTATGCAACATATTGTTGGATTTTATTTCTTAATCCACTCTGCCAGGCTGTTTCCTTTCACTGGTGAATTGAGGTCATTTACATTAATGGATATAACTGATATATTTTGGGTTATCTTTGTCATGTTATTTACTTGCTGCTGGTTTCCTACTTTTTCTCTCTGTTTAATTGCTTCCTTTGCTGGAGGGTTTCTTTCCATTTTTGTTCTTGACATTGTGGTCATTTTTTCCTGTGTCTAGAGTATCTTTTAGTACTCCTTATAAGGTTGGTTTGGTACTCATGAAATTCTTTAGTTGTTCTTTGTCAGAGAAATATTTTATTTCTCCATTAGGAGAATTTGAAGGATAATTTTGCAGGATACACCAGCCTTGTTTGGAAGCTGTTTTGTCTCAGGACCTGTAATACTTCACTCCAAGTTCTTCTCAATTGGATGATTCATGTTGAGAAATCTGCTGTGATTCTGATAGGCTTTCCTTTATAGGTGATCTATTTCTTTGCTCTAGCAGCTTTTAATATTCTGTTCTTTGGCTGTATGTCTTGGATCTTGATTATTATATGTCTGTGTGTAGTTTTATTTTGGTTATGACTAGTGGGAGTTTTATATGACTTACTTACTGTATGTCAGAATCTTTTACAATGCTTGGGAAATTTTCTGCTATTATACCTGCAAATATTCTCTTTATGTCATTTGTGTTGCCTCCTGCTGTTTCATTGACTCCTATTAGTCTTACATTATTTCTCTTTGTCTCAACTTGCTGCAGTTGAATTGATTTTTCTGGCTCCTTTTTAATTTTAAGAAATTCTTCCTTTTGCGCTTGTTAGCTGCCATGCTGTCTTCAAGAACTGAAATCCTATCTTTGGGTACATTTAAGCAGTTTAGCCAGCTTTCTTTTTTTTTTATTTTAAAGATAAAAGGAGGGAAACATTAACAGACATACAACATTGTACAACATATCACAAGCACAATACAGACAATACAGAGTTACAAACAAAGTGGTAGGGAATTAACAATGGTGGTTGTATTACATATTGATACCTTCAAAGTGTTAACCAGCTTTCAAGTTTTGATTTCCTGGATATCTCCTTGAATCTATTGCAGGCATTTTATTTAACTCCTGTATTTTTCATTTAATGTTTCTATCAGTTTCCTATGTCATCTATTTTTTATGTATGTCTTCTTTAGATGTGCTGAGCAATTTTTTCAGTATTGTTGCCATTTCACTTTTTACCTGAGACATTATTTCTGATCTGATGTCTTTTATGGTCTGATGGAGTTTATTTTGTTTTTGGTTTTGTTTTTGTTTTTACTTCCATTGCAATCATTTCAGCAATTTCAGGTGTGTGTTTACCAAGTTCTCCTATGTCGATGTCTCCTGGACTTGTTCTGGGTGGGGTGGAGTTCTGAGATTTCATTTTAGTCCTTTGTCGTGTCATTTTTGATGCTGGAGGCAGAGCACCCAGTCTCCATCTTCCCTGGCAGCTCAGCAAAGTTGCAGGCATTCTAGTTATCCTGATGGTCAGACTTGCCCCTCAGTGGCTGCCAAGATGGGCTGCTTACTCTGAGGTCTTCTGG
The DNA here is from genome assembly GCF_000276665.1 of Chinchilla lanigera. Taxonomy (NCBI): domain Eukaryota; kingdom Metazoa; phylum Chordata; class Mammalia; order Rodentia; family Chinchillidae; genus Chinchilla; species Chinchilla lanigera. The sequence continues at coordinate 15,726,946 of NW_004955426.1, forward strand.
TGCTTGACTGAGTGTACATAGTTCTCCCAGGTCCCAGACATGAACCGTGATATCTGCAGATAGCAGACCACCTGTTTAATTGTCCCCAGGCAGCTTAGGGCATGTGAATGACCCAGAAGCAGGCTGCACAGGTGGCATGATCATGGACTACTTGTTCTTGTATCCCTGGACAGTTCAGGGAGTAGGCAGAGCCTAGACAAGAACTGCAATGTCAGCAATTCACAGACCACCTGATTTAGTGTCTCCAGGTAGCTCAGGGCACATGCAGGAACCAGATGCAGGCTGCACTGGTACTAATCGTGGTCTGCCTGTTTCTGTGAGCTCTTGGGGGACACAAAGCCCATAGACAAAACTGTAGCATGAGCAGTTCGTGGACTGCCTAATCTAATACCTCAGGCAGTGCAAGGCACACACAGGGAGGGCCCACATGCAAACCCCAGTGTTAGGGGTTCATGGGCAGTCTGAGCCAGTATCTCCTGGCTGCACTGGGTGTGTGGAGGGTAAAGACACATACTATAATGGTGGCAGGATCTTGGGTTGCCTGCTCTGTCCCTGGGAAGTAGGTGGGGTCTACCTGGTTCTCTCAGCACTCAGTCTCTAATGGTGATGTCTGCGGATTATGGAACTCCTGATTCCATGTCTCCAGGTAGCTCAGGGTACACAGGAGCCAGACACAGGCTGCACTGGCAGTAATCTTGGACTGCCTGTTTCTGTGACCTCTGAGAGGTCAACATGCTCAGAAACTCCAAACACTATTTAACTTTCTTAAACATGTAAATTTATAGTATATATATATATGTCAATTGCAAATATGTGATCTTGAAATTAAATAAGGGAAATGTTATCTAAAAATTGAGGGAATTCTCTGTAAGTTCTTTATCTAAAATATGTCATTTGATGAATTTTTTCAGTAAGGAATTTAACTAAATTCTTCCAAATTTGCATTTTTCTGCTAAAATACCCAAATGATTGATTGCTTTCATTCCTGCATTGTGTGCTTTATTTGAATTTTTAATTTAAAAATACCTAGTTTTATACATAATAGTTATATTTTTCCACAAAAAAGGTGACATATATTTTAAAGAGTTATCTAGCTTAATCTTTGCCATGATATTCTCATTTTCTCTTTTGCTTTTTTTTTCACAAATCACCAATTGCTTTATGTCCTAATACAGTAGTAGTTCTATATTATCTATAAATGAACAGAGGAAGGGTAAGCAGAGTTGAACTTCAAAAAGCATAGGTTCCTTGACAAAGTCAGTTGGAAAGTGTTAAAAACTATAGGCTTAGCTTATAATTTCGTGAGCTGTCTTTTTGATCATTAGTTTCCTAAAGAGTAGGTGTTTTGGTGGTTGGGCTAATAGGCTTCTTATCTATTGTTATCTTTTTCAAATATTTGCAGCACATAATGACTCAATTCCTCTTGGGGATAAGCTAATAGACTTTGTAAAAAATAAATGATAACAAATTATTATTTTTGAGTTCTATGATTTTTCAGCATCTGCTTTTCTTGTATTCTACTGGTCCATCATTGCTTTTTTCCTTTGAAGTACAAAATGAACTTTGGAGTGTTTTGTATTCTCTCTTTGTCTTTATGTTTCTACGTCTATTCTATCTTATTCAGTTTAATCCTCTAATTACCTTCTCTTGATTCCCCATGTCTTTCTGCCTGAATGCTTTACAGCAGAACTTCCTATAGTGATGATATGTCTCACATGCACCATTCGATATGGAAGCAACTAGCCAAATCTGACTATGGAATATTTGAAATATAGCTGAGAAGGTTGTTGAGCTGAACTAAAAGATAATTTTAGGTCATTAAAATTTAAAGAATTTCATGTGGCTAATAGCCATGATGCAAGACATTGCAACAGCACACCTTTTCATTCTCTTCCCTCTCCAATATCTAAGTGTCCATTTTTTGGCTGTTTCTTTGTCATTAACCATGACTTTAGCTATCTTTTTTTCAGACCATGGCATCATTTGCTTAACTCATCTGAAAGGCCTAAACTTCATTGAAATCACAAAGCAGAGATCTTGTTCATAATATTAACTATTTGTATTTATTTCAAAAGATTGCTGACTGACCTGTTTGAATCTTTTGCTGCTCTGGTATGAGAAAGTCTGGGGAGGACTATTGTGCACAAGCATGTATGCACACGCACACACACACACACACACACACACACACACACATACTCTTTTTATTGTCATTTCTGCCAAACTCCACAAAAACCAGAACCACACAGATCATTTTAAGCTCATGAGTCTTTGAAAAACAAGGAAGGAGAACTTACAAGGGTCTTTAAATTCCTATAAGGTACAATTTGACTGCCTGTTACATTTTATTATTTTGCCCTGTTCTCCACATGGTTTGGCTTACTCTTTATCTTAATAAATTTATTTTCTTAGCTTTCAGAGAATGCACCTATTAAAATATATCTTCAGTTTACTATTAGTTAAGCCATGTCTTCAGTTTGGTATGTATAAAATTTTTAAAATCAATAAAGCCTTCGTTTTAGTAGATATCATTTAAATTTTAGAGCAGTGAGTGCAAGTGGTAAAAAAGAGGGGATTTCACCACTCATCCCCTCATAGAAGTAACAGTTTTGAACAATGAAAATACCTCCCCAGGAGCTGAAGAATCCAAATGAAATATTATAACAAAAGAAAGAATTATAGAAATAAGGAAAGATAAACTAAAGAGGGCAGCTTTCTACAGCTTCACTTTATTTAAATTGCCTCTCCTACACATCCATACAAAATAGGATGAAGAGAAATAATCTCCATGAGGGGAAGGATGATGAAGAAAGGTTTGCTGCAAACAGTAGAATCAGGAACACTAGCAAGGGACAGACCCCAGTACTTGACAGGCATCTATGACCTGGTGTACATGACAGCCTCTATGGCTTTAGTTTCTAAGCTTATTTATGTTAGATTAGCTGTTGTGGCCCCAGGATCCAGATGAACTCCAACATGGGTCCAATTCAGACCCATCAGCCTAAGCACAAAGCCATCCTTTACATTCATAGTTCCCATACCAGAACCCATGGTCTCAGGTAAAAGAAAGACCTTCAGAGGACCTCAGCAGAAGCCCACATAGGGATTTCACTATGTGATCTTTCTAGAATGGTTAAATGAGCTTAACAACAAAGGCTTTTCTTCAAAAAACCGATCTATAAAGATGAGAAAATATGTCAATTTTTTTAATATACAAAGATAATGTACGCAAACCATAAATGCAGGAGTATGCAGGAGGAAGAGGTCCATAAATAATCTCAAAAATATAGCACACCCAAAGGAAAAAAATTAAGTACTCAGCATTTAAATTGGAGAACAAGCTATAATTTGCCTTTATATATGACAATTTCTTACAGGTAAAATAATCTACAGATTGCCCACCATCAAAAGCAAAAACAAACAGAAGACTTTTAACTGTAGTAAATAAATTTAGTAAAGTTTCATGAAACAAAAATCCACATAAAATTATTGGTTACATTTTTATATTCTAACAAATTATGTGGGAAAATAATTTAAAAAGCATAAAGAACAAAACAGATAGAAATAAATTTAAGCAGAGTTTGAAAAATCTGTACAGAAAAGTACTAAATCAAAGAAAAATTTTAAAATGTACATAATTGGAAAAGTATTCCATATTATGAAGAAAGAATGGATATTTTAAAAATGTTTACCTTAATTAAAAGCAATCTACAGTTTAATACACACTAAAATTCTGACAAATTTAATTAAAATAAAAATTTTCTAAATTTCATATGAAATTCCAAAAGTTTCTGAATAACCAAAGCAATTTTGAGAAATAACAAAACTGGAGATTTCACACTTCCCAGTTTTGAACTATATTACAAAGTTGTTATATTCCAAATAGTATAGTACTTGCATTTTAATGGACATATAGTTCGATAGAGTAGAACTGAGGAGTTCAAAAATAAGAAAATATACACAGACTTCACTAAAATTGATAAGAGCACAAAGTGTGAAAATGATAGGCTCTTCTACACTTAGCACTGGAAAAATTAGTCAATCACATTAAAAAGAATCTTACACTGTAAACACAAATTAATTTGAAATGTATTAAATAATAATTTTATCATTGAGCTACCAAGAACCTAGAAGAAAATGTAGGGAAAGTGCTACTTGGCATTGGTCTTGGCAATGATTTTTGTGGCTATGTATTATGGTTCAGGTATAGAATGTACTCAGAAGGCCTCATGTGTTCAGAAGTGCAGCCTTGGAAGGTGACTGGATCACGTGGGTTCTGACCCATCCATGGAATTGAAGGACCTATCATCCTTCCCGGTTCCCCCCTTTCTTCTCTTGCTTTGTGGCTTCCATGACATGAGCAGCTTTTCTTCCACCATGTTATTTCTGTCATTGAGCCTGTGACCAATAGTTGACATTTGTGAAACTGAGTCAAAATAAACCTCTCCTCCTTTAAATTGTATGTGTTGCATATTGTGTCTCAGTGATGAGGAAAATGACTAAAGGATATTTTGACACTGAAGGTGGGGCTCTTGCTCTGTTACTTGAGTATGTCTTTTTGAAGTCCCTGAAACTGGCTTAAAGCGGTTAGGAAGATATGGAAATGCTGGCTACAGAAGTTCCAGAATGCTGTAAGCCTATGTTGATTGGTAATCCTGGGCAAAGCTCAGAAAACCAGAAAAAAAAAAGGCAATTTAGACTGTAAAGGCCAGGCTCAGGAGATTTCAGTTGGAAACAAACACTCCACTGGCAGTTGGAATCAGTAATGTGTCTGGTAAAAAGAAAAGAATATCTTTTATTTCCCTCTGTCAAAAGATTTTGCAAAAGATTGAGATAAAGGGCAGCTGATTAATAATCTACAGGAGAAATTTCAACAAACCCTAAGTTTAAGGTGCAGCATGGTAATGCTTATTTATAGATTTAACCAGCTCCACATTGAGAGTCCAGAGCAAGCAGCAAACCCAAATCATTTTATTTTTCATTTTGAAGAGAAAAGAACAAAAATAAAGCAACAACAACAACAACAACAAAACAACACAAAAACTATAAAAACAAAACAAAATTTCAAAACAAAACAATGGGAAAGAAAAAATGGTTGTTGTATTGCTTATTGTTACCTTTAAAGTAGTTGCACAGATTAGCAGATATAGGCATGCAAGATTGACCAAACAAATAGACATTAAGTGTTCCTTTCAATAAACCATTACAAATTCATAGTACAATTGTCTTACTTATTATATATATTTCCCTTCCTTCTTTCTTTCTTCTCATCTTTCCCTCATCTCAGTTGTTCTTTCCTATTAAGCAATTTCTTTTCCTTTCACCATATCTATTGTACCTTTCAGTTTTATTTACTCTTTCAGGTTCTTACATTAGGAAGACAATATGGTGTTTACACATTCAGGACTGATTTATTCTGTTTATGAGTATGGTCTCTACTTGCCCCATTTACCTACAAAAGCCTCGAGTTTATCTTTCTTTATAGCTGAGTAATATTCCTTTGTATGAAAATACCAAATTTTTTATGCATTCCTCAGTTGATGGGCATTTGGATTGATTCCAAGATATTACTATGACAAATTGTGCTGCTATGAACATGGGTGCACATGTATCACTGTTGTACGTTATTTTAATTCTTCAGGGAAAATACCCAGAAGGGGAATGACTGAGTTAAATGGGACCCTAATCCTAATGTTTAAGGAATCTCCAGACGGATTTCCAAAGTGGCTGCACCAGTCTACATTGCCACCGACAGTGAGGAACGGTTCCTTTTTTTCCCACAGCCTCTCCAGAATTTGTTGTTGGTTGATTTCTTAATGATAGCCATTCTTACTGGGGTAAAATCAAATCTCACTGTTGTTTTAATTTGCATCTCTCGAATAACCAATGATGTTGAACACTTTCATGTATTTATTTGCCATTTGCATTTCTTCATCAGAGAAGTGTATATTCGTCTGAGATGCCCATTTTTTGATTGGGTCTTTGACTTTTGGGGATCTGAGTTTTATCAGCTTTTTATGTGTTCTAGATATAAGTCCTTTGAAAGACAGTTAGCTAAAATGTTTTTTTACTCTGTGGGTTGTATTTTCATTCTATTGGTGATTTCTTTTGAAGTACAAAAGCTTTTTAATAGAATTACATCCTAGTTTTTGATTCTTTGAAGAGTTTCCCATGCAGTTTGGGTTTTGTTCTTGAAGACTGTGCATACTCCTATGTTTTCAAAATTTCAACCTACATGCTCTTCCAGTAGATTTAGTGTTTCTGGTTTAATATTTAAGTCTTTGTTCCCCTTTGACTGTAATGCATGATGAGAGAAACAGCTCTAGTTTTAATCTTTGCATATAGAGAGTCAGGTTTTTCAGAACCATTTATTAAAGAGGCTATCTTTCTTCCAGTGAACATATTTGGTCCCTTTGTCAAAAATAAGGTGGTTGAGTGTGTTTGCACCTATGTCAGCATCTTATCTGTTCCATTGGTCTTGAGGTTTATTTATTTATTTTTTGGCCAGTATCAAACTGATTTTATCACAGTGGCTTTGTAGTATAATTTCAAATCAAAGAATGTGATGCCTCCATTTGTCTTTGATGCCAGGATTGCATTTGCTATTTTTGGCCTCGTCTTGTTTCAGATTTATTTTAGGAGTATTTTCTCTACTTCTGTGAGGTATGCTGATGGTATTTTAATCTTGATTGCATTAAATTTGTATCACAATTTTAAATGTATGACCATTTTCGCTATTCTGGCTCTTCCTATCCATGAGCAAGGGATATCTTTCAATTTTCTTATACCCTCTTCAACCTCCCTTTTCATAGTACTGTAATTTCAATATACAAATCTTTTACTTCTTTTGTTAGATTGATTCCTAAGTCTATCATTTTTTTCAATGGTATTGTGAAGGGTGTGGTTTCCCTAATTTCTGTCTCAATAAGTTTGATGTTTGTGTTAAAGAATGCTATTGATTTTTGAGTTTAAACTTTGTATCCATCCATGCAACTAAATTTGATTTGTAACTCTGAGAGTCTTTCTGAGGAGTGTTTGGGGTCTTCTGTGTAGAATATCATGTCATTTGTGAATAATGATAATTTTACTTCTTCCTTCCCTATTCTTATTCTTTTTATTTCTCTCTCTTGTCTAATTGCTCTGGCCAGTGCTTCCAGAACTATTTTCAAAAGGAGTGGTGATGGTGGACATTCTTGTCTTGTTCCTAATTATAGAGTGAAAGCTTTCAATTTTTTTCCATTTAGTATGATGCTGGCCATTGATTTTGTCATAAATGATTTTTTCAGATTAAGATAAAGATCATCTATTTCAATTATCTTTAGGATTTTTATCATGAATGAGGGCTGGACTTGATAAAAAACTTTTTCAGCATCTATTGAGATGATTATGTGATTTTTGTCTCTGATTCTGTTGGTATAGTGTGTCACATTTATTGATGTTCATATGTTGAACCATCCCTGCATTCCTTATATAAACTCCACCTGGTCATATGTATAATCTTCTTGATGATTTGTTGAATTGTGTTTGCTAGTGCACTATTGAGGATTTTTGCATCTATGTTCATTAGGGAGATTGGCTTGTAATTCTATTTTTTTGGTTGTGCCTTTCTTTGATATCAGGATAATACTTGCCTCCAGGAAAGATTTAGGGAGTATTGCTTCATTTCAATTTCATTAAAAAATTTGGAGAGTATTGACATTAGATTTTCTCTAAATTTCTTGAAGAATTCAGCAGTGAATCCATCAGAACCTGGGCTTTTCTTTGTTGGCAAGTTTTTAATTACATTTTCAGTCTCATTAATTGGTATTGGGTTATTTAGATTTTTATATCTTCTTGATTCAGCTTTGATAACTCATATATATCTAGGAATCTGTCATTTCTATGTTTTTCATCCTATGAGAGTACAGAGTTTTGAAGTACATGTTGATGTTCTTCTGAATTTCCATAAGATGTGTAGTGACATCATCCTTATTTCTTAATGCATGAATTTGACTTTTTCCCCCCTCTTTTTGATAAGGTTAGCTAAGGGTTTATCAGTTTTATTTATTTCTCACAGAACCAACTCTTCAATTCATTAATTCTTTATATTTTTTCTTTGTTTCCATTGTGTTAATTTCTGCTTTGATCTTTATGATTTCCTGCCTTCAATGGGCTTTGGGTTTGTCTTGTTCTTCTTTTCTAAGAAGCTTGAGGTATAACATTAGATTGTTTATTTGTGCTCATTCTGTTTTCCTGATGTGAGTATTCACAGCTATAAATTTCTCTCATAGGACTGCTTTCACTGCATTCCATAGGTTCTGGTATTTTGTGTCTGTATTCTCATTTAGTTGTAGATATTGTTTACTTTCATCCCTTATTTCATCTGTGACCCATTGATTGTTTAAGAGGGTATTATTTAATTTCCATGTGTTTATGCAGCTTTGTGGTTTCTTTTGTCATTAATTTCTAATTTCAATGCACTGTAGTCATATATTATGCAAGGAGTAATTTCAGTTCCTTTGCATTTACTTAAGCTTGTTCTGTGGGCTAGTATGTGGTCTATTTAAGAGAACATTCCACGTGCAGCTGTGAAGAATGTGTATTCTGATGATCTGTGGAACAGTCTAAAAACATCTGCTAAGTCCATTTGTTCACAGATTTTTTTCAGTTCTGTTATTTCTTTACTGATTGTTTGGGTGTCTAGTTGATCTGTCTCTTTGTGACAATGAGGTATTGAGGTCTCCGGTTACAATTGTTTTATTACTTATTTGAGTTTTCATGTCTTTTAATAATTGTCTTATATAGTTGGGTGCTGCTGTATTTGGTGCATATGTATTTATGACTGTTATCTCCTCATCTTCAAGTTTCCCCCTAATAATTATGTAGTGACCTTCTTTACTCTTTTTGGGTCATTCTTGGTTTGAAGTTCATATTGTCTGCAAAAAGAATAGCTACTCTTACTTCTTTCTGGGTTCCTGTTGCATGGAAGGTTCTTTTCCATCTTTTGATTTTTAGTCTATGAATTGTTTTGCATTAAATGTGTTTCATGCAGACAGTATATTGTTGTATCTTGTTTCTTAGAAATCCAATGTGCTATCCATTGTGAAACACAACCACCTTGGATCTTGTTTCTTGATTCACTCTGCCATTCTGTTTTTTTTCTTTTTCTTTTTCTTTTCTTTTTTTTTTGATTAGTGAACTGAGTCCATTTGCATTGATGGTTATAACTGATATGTATTGGCTTATCTTGGTCATGGTATTTTCCTGCTGTTGGTTCCCTGTTTTTTCCCCTCTATTTAACTGCTTGCCCTGACTGGTGGTTCCTTTTTTTTGTTTATCTTGGAATTGTGATCATTTTTATCTCAGTCTGGAATATAATTTAGCATTGTTTATAGCATTGGTTTGGTGTTCATAAATCTCCTCAGTTGTTTTTTGTCAAGGAAGTATCTTATTTCTCCATTAATTTTGAAAAATAGTTTTTCAGAGTACATCAATCTGGCCTGAGAATTGTTTTCTTTCAGGCCTTGAAATACTTCATTCCAAGCTTTTCTTAACTTGAGGGTCTGTGTTGAGAAAAGTCAGCTGTGATTCTGGTGGATTTTCCTTTGTAGGTGATCTGTATTTTTTTTTCCTCTAAAACCTTTTAATACTTCCTTCCTGTACTAAACTTTTGGAATCTTGATTATTATATGTTTTGGTATAGTTTTATTTTGGTAAGGAACATTTGGAATTCTATTTGCTTTATTTATTTGTATGTCAAATTCCTTATCCACACTTGGGAAGTTTTCTGTCCTTATTTCTGTGAAGAGTTTTTTCTGTCATTTGTGCTGTCTACAGCTTTCTCATTGACTGCAATCAATCTTATTCTTTTTTATTGAACTTGTAGCTGTTAGATTGATTTTTTCATGGTCTCTTGCTTATTTTAAGATATCTTTCATTTTCACTGTCTGTAATTCTGTCTTCAAAGATCTGAAATCCTATCCTACCCTTCATTCAACCTGTTGCATATACTTTCAATGGAGATGTTAATCTCTTAGATTTCTATCTGAATCTTTTTCATGGATTCTGTTTCTTTCCGAGTCTGGGCATTATTTGTTTCCATCATTTTTCTAAGCTCATCTATGGTTTTATCTGTGTCTTCTCTAATATTTTTTTATTACAATCCTTATTTCTTTCTGTACCTGAGACATAGCATTTTCCACTTGTTTTTTTCACTTCTACTGCTATCATTTCAGAAAGCTTCACTGCTTGATTGCCCGTTTCATCTATCGCCTTGTCCTGGGTGGGCTGGGGATCTGGGATTGCATTTTGCTTAGATATGTTGCTATTTTCAATTTTTTTTTTCATTTTTTTCCTATTTTGATACTTGTTAGTTTCTTATGAAATAAAGCTTTATCACTAGCATTTAAGTTTCCCTAGAGGGTGTTTATTCTTCAGGTCTGTCTTCTAGATGTTGGTAGTTTCTTATAGCTTTCCCAAGGTCTTAGCTTCCCAGTTTGTAAAGGATGCAAGATTGCTATTTGGCTCTGCTCGTAATCCTTTGATACTTGGCTGTGGTGGTGATTATGAACTCATATAGTCACAGTGTTATCATACAGGGAAGAAAAATTGTTTATCACATGTATGACATCCTGGCTAAAGTATTACAGTTAGTAACAATAGTTTCAAGTGCAGCTTAACTACTCATAAGCCATGGTAACCATTAACCTGTTACCTCTGGCCATGGAAGTAAACTCTAAAATTATTTAACAAAATCAAACATATGTTGTGCACTTTCATGTAGTGGATTTCCTCTTAGTCAGGTGATTTACTCTTCTGTTGGGAGGAGGGGTTTAAGATGGTTAGGGAATATATTACAACAATGAGTGTAGTCAAATATAGTAGAGTCAGGGCTGGAAGTTAAAGGATGATCTTTGCACTTCTCTCTAAGACTCCACCATCCCTGAGACAATGGAGGAAGAACCAGACATAGGCTCACTCTGCTCTCAGGCCCCACTATACCATGGAGGGATTGGAGAAGGCACAGCCACATTCTCATTTGATTGTTTTTAAATGATTTAACTTTCATCATAGAGGAAGCATGTATAAATTTGTAGCCTTAAAGTTTTTAGAGAGGAGAAAAACTGTTTGATGGCATCTCATTAATAAGCTAGATGGATTTGAGAAGACAAACTTGGGCACCCAGATGTGAAAAGAGCATGTAGATAGTTGATATGTTGGGATTCTTTTCACAGCGCTCAACCATCCAAATACTCAGAGGCTTCTGCAATGATCCCAGGTGACTCAGCTCCTGATCAAGCTGGTGGCTGACCTTGGTATCATCCATGTGGTACTAGTTTTCTAGGCATACACAATGCAAGAAATGTAGGGTCATGCAGGCTTCCATCCAAATTTTAGTAGAAGACTTGGGAGGTAGTCACTGGGCATCTGAAAAATCATTGTGTGAAAATGTGAGAGACACCAAAGGTGCAGTGGAGTGCCCAGAAAGTTAGAGAAGCCAGAAGCATGAAATGTCCACTGAGAAAAGCATCAGATATTCAGCAAAGCCAACCAAAGAGAGTAACCATGAAAGTTGCAACTTGCACTGTGAGGGGCCAGCACCACCAAAGTCATTTACAGTTCATATCATGCCACAACCTGCCCAGTACTGGACATAACATTATAGGAATTAATATTTGTCTTGCTGTGTTTAGGTCTCACTTTGCTCCAACTTCTTTCTCCTTATTTCTCTCTTTTAGAATGGAATGTTTACCTTATAACATTGTATGCTAGAAATTTTAAAGCTTTTGACTTTCCAGTGGTTCACACTCTCACATCTTGGAGGGCACTTTGGTCTTGGAATTTTAGCAATGCTAAAACGCTAAGTATTGGGAATCTTAATGTGGAATCATAGTATGGAATTGGGGTTACATGCTTTTCTGTGGAAGAAAACTGTCTGCCTTACACGTTAATCTACACATACTATTTCTTATTGTTAAAATTTTATTATTAAAATAAGACATCTGAGAGTAGTTTCTTTATGTAATCAGAGAGTTGAAAATTAATTAAATTTTAATGTGGTGCTTTTGCTCATCTCTATCTTAAAAAGAACTCATGTTGTGTTTCCTCAAGAGATTCTTTCATTATTTGATAAACAAATATTTATCTGACTGGAAAATAAAAACCTAAGTCTCGGTACAGATCATATTTCTCTTCTCTACCTCAGATTCTAGGTACTACTTTTGTAAATGCTGCAGTACTGAAAATTTCTAATTGCTAAACATGAGTCCCAAATAGTCCTTGTCTTTCTTCTTCTTATACCAAAATTTACCTTTTGGTGAAACATTGAAGACTAATATGTGTTTCTAGACTTTGCTATCATCTAGGTCTGATCCTATGTTTATTATAAGTTTACCAAATATTCTGAGCAAAACATAATTGACTCACCTTCCCTGATCCATACATATATATTATATTATTATAGGTTATATTACATTTTGGTGAGATACATTTTTAAAAATATGCCACACTAAAAGACCATTGCCCTTAATCACCCTCAAAACAAAGCCTCTTATTTGGAACATATATATATATTTTTAGCCTTGCGACTTTCTGAAGCATTTCTGAAAGTTTCCTTTCCTTAATATAATAAAAAATTGGTGAATGATGCTGCTCAGGGCCTTCCAATAGAGTAGCTGGGTCATAAAAACACTACAGTGTGGAGTTGTCAGCCTTATTTAGCAAATCTAGCACTGTGTGACTTCTGGCTCCTCCTAAGGGTCAAAATAGCCATGAAAGATAAAAGTTAATTCAGCACAACAAGGCAGTCAGGACATTGCAACAATAGACATAAGAAAGGACTTCTACAACTTCTTCAGAAAATGGCTAGAATGATGGCATAAATGTGTTTAAGAAAGGGGGAATATTTTGAGAATTAATGGCAATGTGTCTTTCACTGTAATATTTTTTAAATTTAATATTTACTGGAGCTTTCAATTATAGTTCATACTGTATTGCTTCTATGCTATACTCAGCAGAGGTATCTGGACATTTAACCTTACACTGTACCGTTTAATGACAGCTGGAGCAGATGGCTCCTGCCCAGGACTTTTTCTCACATCACACATTAGTGCAGAACGCTCCAAGTATTTATGGTCAATAGAGGTAGTGCTGTCTAATATTAATTGCGTTTGTCAAAATTGCATGTAGAAGTGCCCTAGAATTTGGAAATGTGTTGATATCATTCAAGTTATCTGTTTCTCAAATAAATGCACATTTGTTCACTCAAATCAGAAAGATATATCAAAAGTCTATCTTCAGAGATTTCCCATAACATTTTTTGTAATGTCTATTTAATTACTGGATTAACTATAATAATTGCATTATTTATTGGGTATAGTCACAATTCTGGTGGCACATTCCTGTAATCCCAGCACTCAAGAGGCTGAGGCAGGAAGACCTCTGTGAATTCAAAGCCAGCCTGGGGTATAAGGCCAGCCTATACTGCTTAGTGAAACTATGTTTCAAAAAGAAAAAAAAAAAAAAAACAAAGAAACATGCTATTTATTTTATTTAAGTAGTTTTTTTCTCATAAGTTTGTATCATAGACTAAATTACTGAAAATGAGTTATTAAAATAAATTTGACACAAATTATTTATTGAATAATTTACTTTTATTAATTGAAGATTTTAAAAATAATTGAGAAAATATTACTTTTTTCATAAGTAGTTGCAAATGTTAATAGAAAAATTAATGTAACATACAGAAGGAAGTGGGCATTAAGAGCTAAGGAATTCTCTGGTTCACTAGGTGTGTATGCAGGGGAACTGCGCAATGAGCTCCTTGAGGCACTGCTACCCTACTGCAAGGGTTCCACATGCAGTCACCCTAAACATCATCCAACTTCATGCCACGATAAGCATTATCCTAGTTTTAGAAATGAGAAAATTGAAGTTGAGAGAAATATAGTGATTTTCTCAAGGCTGAGTGGCAACTTAATGGTGGAATCAGGAATACAAAATAACTTTGTATTTGAAACCCAGTAGATCACTCTGTGTTCTAATAAAGTTGTAACTATACACTGTTGCTATGCATATGTTTCCAAGCAAGACTAGAAAATGATGTCCATATACATACTTTCTTTTACAACAATAACTATAATGTGTAGGGACACTTTAATCAAACCTCACATGACTCTTCCATGAGACAGATTGTATTTACCTGACAAATGGGCATATGGCATACATGAGTAACAGTGTAAGCTTGTGCTGTCAGTTTATACTTCCTGTTATACTGACTTGCAGCAGGCTATCACTTCTGCAGACAACAGTTTTTTGAAGAAAATGTCTTATTTTGAAAGCAATGAAAATGAAAGGAAAAAATAACAGATAGTTATGATAAAATCTCACATTAAAGAATAGCACTCAGGGCAAGTGCAAGGTCGTGAGTTTGGTTCCCAGTACCGGAAAAAAAACAAAAAATAAAAAAGTAAAGAATATCACTCAGAACTAAATTCACAGTAATGAGTGTGTTTTACTCCCTGGGTTTATGCTGAAGAGCAGGGCTTGTGTTATAGGATCACAGAGGGACAAACCAGACAGTGTTTAGCTGAAATAAAATGTGTTGATGAAATTAAAAACTTAAATGTGTGGAGTTTTAATGGACCTATTCACCTTCCACCAGAACTGTCTGTATTCTAGATTGCTGAAAATATTTAATGAATCCCCAAACTGACATTGTTAAGTATTTATAATTAATTTTATATTTATTTTTATTCACCTTTCTAATTTATTTTTACATTTAAATGGCCAATATAATTTTGTTATATACAGGAATGATAAAGGCTAAATTTAGGCAAAATTGTTTATATATATATATATAAATACCAATGCATAGGTGAATATAAAAATACATACACATTTTTGTAAATTTTATGTGCACTATTTTGTAATAATGTACATTTGTTAAAAACATATCCTAAAATTTCTTTCCACACATTTAGTCTAAATATATAATTTCCCAAAGTTTGCATACTTAGAATCTCAAAAATGTCTTATCTGTTAAAAAACACTCTAATTATACTTGCCATAGCCAGTAATTTTCATGTTGAACTTCCAATGTAATAACGTCATCAATTTTATCTTTTATTTAACTTCCCCAGGATACTTGAATTCATATAGTTAAAAAATATTTTAAATCAACAAAATTTTAGTAGCAACAAACACACAATGGCCACATGTTTGTTCTAATTCTAATCCCCTAAAAAGAAGCAGGCCTGCTTGGATAAATGGCCAATTCTGGGGCAGAAGATTATAAGATGAGTGAGGAGAATGTCACCCTGTCAAAGAGTGATATACAGGCACATAAAGACATATTCACCCATGAGGAGGTACAAATGGGGTATATTCTCTTATATTCTAAAAAAATAGTGTTAGATTATAAATTGAAATAAATATCTATTAACTCATGTTGATATAAAGAAATCTTTGAGCAAGTGTAAATTAGAAAGAATAAACTAATTTCCCATGCAGAAGAATTTGAATCTACCTTTACAGCTATGTTGCTTCTGAGACAGCATAATACCCCACTCCTTATGTGGAGTTGTGCCTACTGAGTGTCTTTCAAACAGCACAGTATGAAGAGTATCTTAACCATCAGCTCCATGATCAAATTTAACATCAAGTTGTATAATAGTGATAGTATACACTTTTGGTAAAACGAGATGAGTATGGTTGTGTCCCTTCTCTTTGATCTTCCCCCAAAGCATACTACCTGAGTCTATCAGAAATAAAATGTAAGTCTCATTTGAGAGGTGTAATACAAGACAACTGAACATTTATTCTAAAAAATTATAAGGTCGGTAAAAATAAAAACTTTTTAGAAACTGTCAGAAGCAACAGGAGTCTAAAAGGACATGACTAATAAATATAATGTGGTATTCTACACCAAGTACTAAACTTGAAAAAAAAGATAAGGAAAAATGCAAAAAGGTGGTAAATCATGAGTACAATTCATAAAGTTTTGTTAACCTCACTTCATAATAACATATTGGAAACTGTATCATAATGCTTTTTTTTTTTTTTTTTTGCAATATTAGGGATGGGATTGAGCCCAGAGCCTTTGTACTGAGCTATATACCTAGCCCTCTTCCACTTAGCATATTTTATTTTGTGACAAGTTCTTACTAAGATGCTAAATAGATACACTGCACTTGATTTGCACTTCTCCTGCCTCAGTCTCCCAGAGAGCTGAGATTACAGGTGTATGGCACCGTGTCCAGATCTGATCTAGGATTTTAACCATAGGGAAGACTGTGTATAGAGTACATATGGGAGTTCTCTTTTCTATCGTCAAAATGATTCTATAAACCTAAAGTTGTTTTAATAATAAGCTCAAATTTCACTAGAAATGTTATATATCAAACCTTGAGCAGAGAATCTTCCTGTGTATATGCATATCTGTAAAACTTGTCTTCATCCACTTTGAGATCTCCTGAGGCGTACTGCCCTTCTCTCCTCCCGAGATTACAGTCTTGCCCCGTGCTTTGGTTTAGTAATAGAATGTGAGCTGCTTGGACCCTTGCGTGATATGTTTAGCCTTTTTGTTGTTAACACTATGTTGTCCATGATATGTCCAGAACCATATCTAGCTTCCTGAAGTTTGATGTAGTGCAGCTCCAGATATTGCATAGGCTATCAGAAAATAAATAAATAAAATACTTACTTGCAGATTACTGAATGTCTTTCACTTTTTGTTTAATTTACTACAGTAATGAACTATTTCAGTATGCCAGTCAAACTGTCCCATGGTGACTATTACTCTTTCCTGGAACATAAGCACAACCCTAGTTATTAATTTCTTGGGTGTGTTCTGTGTCCCCAGCTGACATAAATCAGGATCATACATTTGTGTGAGTCTTTGATTTGGAAAATCTTCAGGTAGATGTGTATATATTTTAACCACTGTTGAAGAAATCAGAAAATTTAATGCAACTGTGACATTTTTTTATTATAAAATTTAAGAATAGCCATGTGCTTTCCCACAGATTTTATGAAGCAACCACCGTCCAATTTCATGATCACGCCACTTTTAAATTAGACCACTGAATTATAAATAGTTGAAAAGAGCTTATATATTTAGGAATGTTTTCTCTTTCTCTCAAATTATAAACATATATTTCAGTTAGAAAGTGATAGCATCTAAACAGTATTAGGTAACATCTAAACGTAGTCCTACTTGGATTTCTATATAATATATATATATTTATATATACATTGATTTTAAAAATTTATGGTACTTCATAATATGCTTTTGTGTATGTACAAGTTTTTGCTTCTATACAAATATATACTCATATATACATATATAAATAAAAGTAAATACCCAAACAGTGAGCTAGATGGCGATATAACCTATAAAGATATAATTTTATCTTCTAAATAGATAATAATTCTGTTTAAGGGTTGAGAAACTTGAACATCAATCTATGTTGCACATTGCATGTTTTTTTCTTATTGTATAGGATTATTTATCAGCAAATATATGAGTTATATTCATCTATCTTCCTAAATTACTTAAAATGTCAGTAATAAAAAATGAAAAAGTTTTAGCAAAGGACATTTGTATTATAGTCTATGTAGGTTGAAAGAATTTTTATTTGTATTTTATTTTTTCAATTCGAGAAACAGAGTTTTACTAGGTTGTTTGGGCTGAGCTCAAACTTTCAATCCTCTTGCCTCAGCTTCCCAGAGTACTGGGGTTATAGATGTGTGCCATCAGCCTAGCTGAAAGATTTATCATCCATATAGTTACATACTAAACAGTCTAACCTATTCTGTTATTTATTGCAATGTATTTTGCTGATTAAAAAGTTTTTCTATGATTCATATATAAAACTTTTTATCAATTTATTCCTTTTTCTGAATAAGTGTAAATTTATACATAATGTTTATTTCATGATAAAGTAAAAATAAATAGAACACCAAGTGAAGTTTTTAGAGATTTCTAATATACTGAGCAGTAGTAACTTCAGCTTTCAAGTGTGAAAACTTTAAACTACAGAATATTTCCAACTTTTTATCCATCTTTACTTCTATGTTACTCTCTTGGTAATACAACCCCTATATATAAGATAAGATAAGGTAAAATAAAATAAGATGAGGTTTGGTAATTTTTACTAATGACAAATAAATAGCTATTTTTATTTTAGAAAGAAATAAATATACGTATGAAAAAGAACGAAGTGCTATTTAGAGAACAAATTACTATGGGGTGATGAAAATAAATAATGACAAGAAAATAACTAGAGAACAAAATGTACGCAGACACATTGAACAATTAATTCTATAGATGCTTTTCAGTTGCATCAGTCATTTGAGAGTATGAGTAGAATAATTAATTCCCTATTAATTAATAAATTAAAATTGTCCTATTTTACAGATATCTGAATTTCAAAAGGACTTGCTTAACACAAATGGGAAGGTAGGAAATATTTCCTGTACCAGCATTAAAGGCAGTCCTAAAATGGGTAATGTTATTTGAGGATAAGGAATGCATTTGTATTCATGTTTAAGTTTTTTTTATTATTTTTATAATTATATGAGCGTCTCATTCACATTTATTTTGTTTTGGAAAAAATTCACTGAAAATCTATATTACTTCCAAAGTCATTTTTAAACACGTTTAGTAAGATATTGTATACTATGAAATGTGTGGGTCTTGTTTTCTAATAATCGCCATCACAGAGAGCAAAATAGTTGAATAATTTCATGATGCCGGATTTTGTAATGTTTTTGCCATCAGAGTTCATCATCTCTACCAGAGAAAATGAAAACATTTTTTGCTATAATAAAATGATCCTGGCAGCTGTACACTTTATACCCAAGTTAATCAACAGTTTTAAGATTTTAAAGTTCTTCAAGTTATTTCTTGAAATGTTAAACTGAAATAGACACTTTACTGCGCCATCAAAATACGCTGCTGTTGTTGTGGGTTTGCTAAGCACTTTTGAGGCAGGGGAAAGGTTTGAAAGACTTTATTTCATAAGATGTACCAGGGGAGAAAAACTTGCTTTATTCTTACTTGTTAAATTTACTTGACTGTTACCTTGATCTTTGAAATGGTGACTTGTTGAGTGAATTTTATACATATCTGTGCTTTATTATGAACTTTGGAAATATGGAGAAAAGTGTTGAGAACGAGTTGGAAATATTCTAACTCTATTCAACAGTGCAAAATCTATCTTTACTTATACAAATATTTTATTTCTTATGTTTTGAAATACTGTTTTAAAAAATCAAATTGTATTACAGTTGGATTTAAAAAGGTAGAATCTACACTAAATTAATGTAATGTCTCACTAAGTTAAGATAAAATTTTAAAAACCATTTTAAATTAAAAATATTAAATATCTAGCAGAAAATGTAGTAGGTGTGGATTTTCTTTCATTGAATTTCTCTGGCTTTGTATTTTGATAAAGAATGGAGCCAGTGATGACTATAAAATAACAAACTCTTGCAAAATTTGAAAGAGGACAGTGCTTCCTCATGCACAAACATAATAGCATAGTGTATCACCGTGCTGTATGGATTTAAATCATTTGAATTCTTGTTTAATTAAGCAAATATTTGTAAAGCAACGTGTCTCCTGAGTTTTCAACAAGCTCAACAATGTGAAGGGCATTTCCTCATCAAGGAAGGAAGGTGTAATTAATGTTCAGGCACTCTACAAATTACATCTGACTTTGGCTTTTCTGAATCTGGGGAATCCATTCTCTGTATTGCACAAATTCAATGTTATATTTGTCCACTGCTAAATAATTCTCACTATAACAAATCCACGTCCATGCATTGAATGACTACAATTTCTATTAACTTTATTCCATCTATAATTATTTTCATGATATTATTTTATTGTATTCAATGCTGCAAGGAACAGTATTAGATTCATTGTATTTTTCTTGTTGCTAAAACTTGTTTCCATGGTTATGTTTTAAATAATCAATCTATTTGCTCTCAGTATTAAAACTTGAAAAGTCAATTTGGTCAAATTAGAAATCAACTGGATGATTAGGAGGTGAACTAACATTCATATGGGAAATATTTTTAAGAACAGAAAAAAATTTATTTAACTGAAAATGTAACATGAAATCAGTGAATATTTTCTTGTCAAGAATTCGTTTTCTTCTTTCTTCTTTATTTTTTTATTTTTTTTATTTTTTTTTTGGTTTTTTTCTCCAGTACCGGGAACCGAACTCACGACTTTGCGCTTGCCAGGCAGGCGCTTTTGCCGCTGAGCTAAATCCCCAGCCCTTCTTTCTTCTAATTCCTCTATTAAGAGCCAAGCTTTGGCTTATTTAATTCACAGAGGTTTTGAAACTTTCCTTAAAGTAGAGAAAATATACATATGCTTAATAAATTCAGCAAAGGACTTTGAAGTGAAATAAAATTTCTCCAAGTGTTGAGAGAATATGTCCTTATATCATGGGAAGTTAATAGGTAGAGGTTAAGGAAGCAATAAAATAGTGACCGCTGCCTACACTGATTTTCGCTATACTACTAGGAAAACAAATAAAAGTTTTCAAGCACATAGTGATACACTCAGACTTCAATCAGAATCAGGGTTTCTTTTAAAATTTACGTTAAATTGATACATAAAAATATAAATTTAATATAATACAATGGAGTAGCATGTAGTGTTTTAATAAGTGCATATATTGTGTAATTTTAAAATCAGGTTTAAACATATTTATCTCATCAAATATTTTCTTTTATTTGTTTTATTTTTTGAATTTTAATTGATACACAAACATTAACATTGTAGATATTAATGGGAAAATTTGTTATGTTGTAATGCAAAACTATAATTTATAATATTTAAATCATTTTTTACATATGCATCTCGTTATTTATGTTAAAAACTCTTAAAATCTTGTTTTCTGCCCTTCTGACATAGGCAACATTAGTTTTCATTTGTCATCAACCTTTGTGAACTAGCAGAAGAAAACTTCTTGCTTCTGACTCACTGTAGCTTAGTAACATTAGTCCACATTTCTCATTTCTATTCTGCCCTCAACTTTTCCCAGCCCTTGGTTATCATTTTCTTAACTTAATTGTGGAAATTCTACATATTACTAATATTATGTAGTACCTTTCCGTGTCTGGCTTGTTAATATTTCACATAAGAATCACTGGTTTCATTTATGTCATTGCATAGGAGAGATTTTCCATAAATTAGCTTTATACATGCATTGTTCACTGGATTTAATTCTATAGTCATCATAAGTAATTATTTTACTAAATAACTTATCAATAAAAATTAACTTTCACTGTTAATCAATGCCAACTTTATCATTTCAGTTTATAATTTTGCTGTTTCTATCCCTAATATATTGACTATCATATAATGATCACATCTATGCACTGGTTTCACATTTAATTATTTGCAGGAGTTAAGTTATAGATTTAAGGATATGAAAAAGTAAACTCCAATATTGCTTATTTCTCTTCCTTTAGGTATTTTGGCTCATTGATATTTTCCAAGCAAATATGAAAATCAAGCCAGTTAGTTCCATAAAAAATAATTGTTGACACAATTACTTCAAGTAAATTTAATTAAATTTTTAGGAAAGTTGTGAAGTCCAAATTTTCTACTAAAGGACATGGATATGTTTTTCTGTGTGATTAGATATATAATCTGAGGTTTTGAGGTTTTATACATTTCTTTGTAGACTTGCATGTAGACTTTTTTCATAATGTTTTGTTTTAAACTGAGTCTACTTTCATTATACGTGTTACCAATTTATCATTTTGTTTATGAAACCTATTGACTGGTTTGGTAATAATGATTCATATAACTTTATGGCATCATTCCATTTTTTATTATTTTCTATTAAATCGAGGATATTTCAAGCATACATTAAAACACTGATGATATAGATATGAATTATTTGTCAGTTATTCATATTAAAACTGATATCTCTGCTAATTGCTTTCTGATCAAATTATTTAATACTATTAATGCTGAGTAAAATTTTACTGGCCATAACAAGCATCTTTGTGTTTTTCTTAATTTTAGTGAGAGTTTTGTTTCAGCCACATAGAAAAGAAGCTTTTTTCACCAAAATAATAATTACATTTTCAGTGGTATGCTATTGGAAGAAGACAAAATTGACTAATTAAGCAATCAAAATTTTCAGTGAATTTTGTCTCAAGAAATGTTGTTATACACAAGAAGTCAGTGTTATCTACCACAGTTCTTTTTTCTTTTTCTTTTTTTTTTTTTTTTGACAAAGGATTTTGTTATATAGTGCAGACTGGCTTTGAACTCTCTATGTAGCCCAGACTGGCCTCGAAATCACATTGATCCTCCTACCTCAGCCTCCTGAGTGCTGGAATTGCAGGGGTGAGCCTCCACACCTCAGAGTTCATTTTAAATGACAGAACAGATACAAAATATCAAACTCACAATGTTTTGGAATAAATATCAAAAGTTTTTGTTGTGGCTTTTAGCAATATTGCATTTCTATAAATTTTATAGAAAATTCTATTGGAAGATGATCAATTCCAAAGACCCAAGAAGTTTTTCACTTGACTCTGATTAGAAAATAAAGCAACCAAAAACACACTTTAGCAAATTAATGATTATTTGTAACATTTAGATAGGAAAATTGGGAGCTAAAAAATGGTACCAGAAATGCGATTTTATTACCAAATATTTGATTAAAGAAAGGAAAAATCACTTGGGTTATAATGGCAGGAGGTTTAAAGAACAGTTTTAGCTCTTCAAGTAAAAGGGGATCTATTATGTGGAAAAATATGTTCAATTGTGGGGTCTTTTATTCCATGTTTGACCAGTGAGACAAAGACATTTTTTTCTTACTAGAATTGGTATCAGAACTTAGATAAACAGAGTCCATATTTAACTGAGAAGAACAATACAAATGTCAGTATTGATTAATCAAAGTTTTGAATTATACATCAAGAGAGAATATATTTTTAGATAGAAAAAAGATCAGAAGATAAACATGCTCTAGTCACCTAGAGTACCCTGCTGAAGAATTTCTCAGTGTCAAGAAAGGTAACGTTGTTGTGGCAACGGGACGCTAGGTCAGCACTATTGGTTGCAGGATCCAGTCGAAGGTCGGTTGGACACAGCCCGGTGTGTCTGGGCGGGTCGTGGCGGCGTGCGTTCAGAGTCTATGACTGGTCACCTGCCTCTTCTCTCTGCCGTTCTTCGTCTGCTCTGCTTTCTGGCCACCATGAACTAAATATCTTTGGTCTGCAATGCTTATCCAGGGTAATGTTTCTGTCTTGGAGCCAGCTTACTCTGAAAACCCTTAGTAAACCTCTCTTTTAATTTTTGGGTATTAATTACTGTGTCTCAGCAATGGTAAAGCAGACCAATACAAGTGACTTCATAATCAGGGAAAAAAAAAACCTTGCTGATCAAAGTACTGTATACATTAAATATCTTACCATATATTGTTAGATGTGTACTTTTGTTACTAAATTTAAATGAATACATCATGACTCATTATATCTGGCCCTGAAAGTGGATGTTTTTGATTATTGTATCTGTAAGTCACACAGATGATTAGAAATAGAGGAGATAAATTTTAATAGTGCTTCCCAGTTCTGAAAACTACAATACTTAAAAAAAAATTAAGACAGAGAAAAAGAATAGATGAGAATTTGAGGCAGTTTGTACCAGGACCCGGATGGAATAGTTTCTGGAAGTAAGGGATGCTCTAATAAGGAATAATTCATAATTCGTTATGAACAGTACTATGTATGATAGAGATCTTGTAAAGAATCTCATCACTACATGGAATTATCTGAAATTTAATGAACATGTATTAATGTTACATCATTTTTTTTTGCTTTGAATTGTGTGGTAATATAATTAATACTAATATATAAGCTCATTTATAATTTTGATAGAAAAAAATTTTCTAGAAGTCCCTCCATTTTGTGATGAACTAGATATTGGGTAACATGATATGATCAGGTTATCATTGAAAATGATGACAAGTTACTTATTATATAAATTACATATTTTCTTTGAATAAATATTTCATATTTTACATTCTCTTCTATAGGTTCAATAATTTTATTATAATATAATTACATGATGGAACTCAGAGAAAAGGAAAACTAATATAACTCAATTTCTTATCTTTTAAAGTTAGAATTACTGAGACAATTTACAAAGAGTGAAATTATTTTAACATTTACTTCTCTGTGAGCAAATTATAACTTTTTTCTTACTATTTAATACTGCTTTGTATATTACAAAAACTAAAAAGTTCCCAATAAACAGGAATGGGCTCACTTTTCTATTCCTAATACAAGCTCACGTCCTTACTGTTTTCTTTTGTTTAAAAGAAAAAATGGAAGCGTCCTAACTGAAAGTGATCTTAGACATTCATCAGGTTCTATCTCATGTCTGCAATCCTGCTTCTTTTGCTAATTTTGCCTCCATTTTTCTTTTCAATATTATAATCATTTCTCTTCTGTTCCTACTAAAATGGGTATGTTTCATTCACTTTTACCTAAAGATAAGCAATCAAACAATCTAAACTTAAGTACCATACGTGCAGAAAAAAAAAAAAAATCAAAAGGCCATACGTGAATCTTTAGAGTATCTCTAACTTCCAGAAACTGTCCCATCCATATCCTGGTACAAACTGCCTCAATTCTCATTTATCCTCAAATTTGCTGCTTCATTTGCACATCACTCTATTGAAAAATATTCTAATTTCTTCAATAAAAGAAGCTTAAAATAAGTCTGAATATGTGTGTCTCTATAGAATGCTGACTTTAACTCTTTATGGAAGTATACCATCGAAAATCATAACTAGATTAAATGATATCTTTATTTTTAGATTTTGAGGAACCGCTGTACTCATTTCCACAGTAACTATATAGTGTAGATCACAACCAACAGTGCACAAGCAATTCTGTTTTTCTTTCATCTTCACAAGTATTTGTTGTATGTTAATTCATAGTGACAGCCATTCTGAATGGGGTGATATGGAATCAAATGTGATTTTGAACTGCATTTCCAAGATGGCTAAATAATTTATGCTTTTTTCATATATTTATTGTGACTTTTATAACTTTTGTTTAAATCTTTCTGTTCGGGTCACTTACCCTCTTATTGACTGAATGATTCATTTTGTTGATTATATAAGCTGAATATTAATCACCTGTTAGAAACATGGAAGACAAAGATTTTCTCCGATTCTGCAGGTTATCTCTTCACTCTGATTATTCCCTTAGCTCTGTGGATATGCTCAACTTCAGGGCAGATTCGTCTGTCAATTCATGCTATCATTTCCTGCTCTATTAAAGTCTTATTCAGGATGTCTATTCAGGAAAGATAGAAGGAAGGATCAGTGAGGTTATTCTTATAATTGACTTATAAATATTTAAAGTTTCTGTCCCTTCACTTTTAGAAAAATTAATTTTTCTGCCAATTACTGTGATTGCATGTGCATATTGCCAATATATTCAATCAAAATATTAGTTGGCCCATGTTTATGATTCCTAATGTTGAGAAAATATAACAATTCAACTATTAGTGACATATTTACAAAGTGTTGCATATAATACATACACAGAAATTCTCAAAATATGAGTTTGGAATTCTCACAGGTAGGACCTTTTTCTAATGACCAGTAGATAATGAAATAGATTCTAACTGATAAATCGAGTTCCCTTCACATGAAACAACACCTGATTGACCTATATTCACCTTAACATAAATATTCTAACTTCCAATAACATGATAATTTCATATAATTTTTATAGAAATATAAAGATCTATTCATATGTACCTTTTACTACTTTTAATAGCAATTGCACTAAGACCTGTATATTTTTGGAGGTTTTTTTGTTTGTTTGTTTGTTTTGGTTTTTCTCTGGTACCGGGAACCAAACTCATTACCTTGGGCTTGCCAGGCAGGCGCTGTGCCACTCACTTAAATCCCCAGCCCAGACCTGTACATTTTAAAAATAATGTGTGTTTATCAAATTGTTCTCCATAATGCAGGTGATCTCTGAGTAACTCTTTTTATTCCCATGTGGATACAGTATTTTGGAGAGACCAGTGAAATATTGGGAGCACTACTATAGGAAGAAATGGATATAATATAGCTGTTGTGCTAACTTGAATTAAGCTAATTCCATTATTTCATAAAGTTGTTGGACATTAGGTGTTTCTAATCCGTGTGTGTCAAGATATTTTTCATTTTCATTCACTGGATTTTCAATCTTTTTCTACGAGCTTTTGTACATTCTTCATATATGCTAACTGCCAACTTGCTATATCAATAAATTTTTCCATTTATTTTTCTCCATTGTTATCCATTACCTAATATATATGATTTTACATTTTAATACTTTTAAGTATATTGATAGCATATAAGACTGAATTCTATCTGAACTATTTTACTGTTTATTTAATATATTAATTTCAATATATATTATTTATATATATTGAAATCCTAGAGATTGATATTTAATTATTTTTCTTTGTCATATGGATAACCGACTATTCTATCAGGGTTTATTGGAATTTGCACTTGTTCCTAATGCCCCGTATGTTTACTATGACACAGACCATCTGCAGTACAGCTGCTTTCGAGCTATGTATGTTTTTCTTCATGGATAGCATTACATGGTGTTGTTTCAATATCCTAAATTTTAAATTCCTTATCATTTATGTTGTTTTAATTTTAGTTATTTTTGTCGAATTTTATCATTATCATATTGTCAATTTATAAATAATGTTGAAGGTTTTAAAATACTGAAATTGAAGAGCAATGTAAAGAAAAATTCCATTACCACTGTAAAATGTCTTAGACACATAAATACTCTGTCCTCTCTGCCTCAGATTTCCAGGTAAGAAAATTTCTAACTTTTAAACATCTTAGTGACTTTAATCAATGTGAATTGAATTTACTATATGTTTAATTTTTCATTCTTTCCAATGATATTAAATATATATAATTTTGCTACTGAGATTACAACATTGATATTTGTGCTGATATTGAACCACCTCTGCCTACCCATGATAAACACTAATGTAGCTATAAAATATGGATCATCTCAAGGCATTATTTGGCTTTATGTAATATTCTTTCATTAAATAATTTGGAATTTTATTAAATAATTGGGAAAGGGACCAAAGGATGGAAAGGGAGAGAAAGGGATGGGGAGGAAAAAGAACAAAGATGCATTATACACAGGCGCTAACTTCCCCCTAGAAATGCAGAAATGGACTGCAAGCATTTACAAATAAAAATAAATTTAGGCATTGATAAATTAAAGTAGTTTTCTTAGGACATTTAGCAGAAATTTATTATAAAATTTGCAAGCTTACTGTACAATGGGCACAAACAGTAAAAGTACCTATAAAACAATTTCTTCTTTTTTAGTACCGGCAATTGAACTCACAACTTTGCACTTGCCAGGCAGGCACTTTGCCACTGAGCTAAATCCCCAGCCCCTATAGAACAAATTTTAAAAAGCAAAATATATATGAATGCTTACATTTTTTATTTGAATGAGTGACATTCATGTCATAATAATCAAGGTAGTAAAGTTTTGCCAAAATTTAGACACAAGGATAAAATAAAAAAGAAAACAGAAGCTAGTGCACAAATAGTTTTTTTTTTTTTTTTTACTTTTAACAAACTTAGCCAATAATTCTAGTGCATAAAGGAAAATCTTTTCAGGAATTGATACAAAAATCTTTGGGCATCAGTTCTTCTCTGGATACATATAAAATATAGATGAAAGTTATGAACACTAAAATGCAAAAGGCTGTAGTAGGAAATGTAAGGAAAAATACAGTAACGGTGACATTTTGATCGTGGAACAGGCGGAGTCTTCTTAAGTGAAAAAAGTCAGACAAGTAAGCATGAATATCACGTGTTTTCTCTTATATGATCAACACAAATTAGAAATAAAGAGCAAAACAAAAATTAAATAACAGAAATTAGGGAGACAGGTCTTTCTCACATGAGGAGGAGATCAAGAGATGGTGGGAAAGGGAGTGGGGGAGAAGAAGGTGACAGGAGAGGGGTTAAGATGTATTACAGACATATTGTACCCATTCTGCACCAAGAATGTAAATGTTATGTACCACAAGCAGGGATGCAACAAACAATCAAGGGGCTGGGGATTTAGCTCAGTGGTACAATGCCTGCTTGCCAAGCAGGAGGTTGTGTTTGATTCCCGGTACTGGAAAAAAACCAAAAAAGGAAAAACCCACAAACAATTAAAATTTGTGAGGGTTTTGGAATTTGAATCCCTTTCTCTCTCTCTCTCTCTCTCTCTCTCTCTCTCTATATATATATATATATATATATATATACACATACACACACACACACACACACACACCACATTTAAACTTTTCCAGTGAATATTTTGAAGAAAATATCTATAAAAAGAGATTATAACTTGACAAAACCATAACTGGAAATGTACTCAATACTGATGCTCTTTTGCTTGCTTCCCTTTCTTGGCTATAATTTCTGAAGTGAATGTGGAAGTGCTACTACCTCTTTGCAATTCTAATTTCACTTTTTAGAAAGTCTTAACTGGAAATGGGATGTCTGGATTATATGGGAATCATAGAGTTAATTTTTGAAAAATATTTATTTAATTCTCAAGAGCAAGCACATCAGCAATGTGCAGGTGTTATGAATTCACCAGATTCTCATCAGCACTTTGATCTTTTCTTTCTATCCTATCACTCCACAATGGTGGACAGGTAAAACCTCACTGAGGTTTCGGCTTATGTTTTTCTGATTAGTAATGATTAATGGTGCTGAGAATCTTCGATTGCACTTGTACCTGTCCTTATTTGTGTTGTCTTCTTTTGAAAAATGTCTGTTTAGTTTCTTTGAACATTTCTTAGACAAATGTTTTAGTTTTTGCTCTTCAGTTGCATAAATTATTGACAAAATTATAATTCAACTTGTTATCGAACATGTAGTTTGCAAATTTTTTTTCATTCTGTATGTTGATTTTCATAATGTTAGTTGTTCTATTTGTTGTTCAGAACCGTTTTAGTTCTTGCATTCCGACTTCTATTTTTGTCCTTATAGCTGAGGTTTATGGTTCATATCTATAATATCATCGCCAAAATCAATTTCAAAGAGCTTCCCCTTTTATTTCTCTTAATAAAGAAAACTTTTCAAGACTTACATTTAATTCTCTAAACTATTTGACTTGGTTTGGTGTATGGTGGAACTAAGATTCCAAGTTCATTCTATTCAATATGGATATCTAGTTTCCCCAACCCAACACCATTCGTTGAAGAGCCTATCATTCCTCCGTTACTTATTCTTGGTAAACTTTTCAAAGTTCAATTCCTTCGTGTCCATACTTTCTTTCTAGGAACAATATTCTGTTCTATTTTTCTGTATGTCAATTTTTGTTCTCTAATCATATTACTTTAATTCCTATATTTCTAATAAATTTTATAATTAAAATATGGGATTCTTTGGCTTTGCTCTTGATTTTCAAAATCGATTTGTCTTTACATGATTTCTTTTGCTTCCATATGAATGTTAGGATTATTTTCTCCAATTCTATGAAAGAATACCACTGGAATTCTAATCAAAATAATAGTAAATGTGTATGGGTACAATAAGAGTTATAGAGATAGTTTCAAAACAATAACTAATTTTGGGAATATGGGGTTTTTTTTCATTTTCTCATGCCATCTTTGGTTATTCTCACCAATATTTTATGGTTTTCACTAAGCCATTCTTTGATTTATTCCTAAATACTTTTCTCAATCATGCTGTTATTATAAATTAGGTATTCTATATTAGGATAGTTTGTCACTAATATGAAGAATTTTTTTTTCTGCTGGTATTGTGCATTGCTACCTTACTAAACAATTTGTTAGTCCTAACATTTTCATGGAGTCTGTAGAACTTGCTATATATATTAGATTCAGCTGCCAGAAGACAGGGAACATTTTATGTCTTTCTTAATGATTTGCTGTGTTTTATTTCTTTACTTGACTATTTACTCTCTCTAAGGATTCTAGTATTTTGAATGACTATGGTTAGAAATGACATCTTCATCTTGTTCCTGATTTTAGAGGAAAATTTTTTTCTGTTTTGAACAGGTAGAGGTAATGCAAGCTGTGGATTATAGTTGCATAATAATGAGTCATTTAATGAAGATCTATCCTGAGTAATGAATCACTAAGTGATTTTGTCATTACACGAACAGCAAAAAGTTTACTTGCACAAACTGAGTTGGTTGCAACATCATTAGGTGAAATAGTTTTATGGAAATGCAATCATGCATGCCGTCCAGGCTGTGATTGGGCACCAAGCAATTAGGTGGCACATATCTGGACTGTTTCTATTGTATTGTGGCACTTTTGCTTTATGCCAGTTTTACTGAGAGATTTTTGTCATAAAAGTGTGTTGCACCTTGCCAAACACTTTTTCTATTTCTACTCAAAATTACACAGTTTTATCTTCTTTATTTCTTCCAATATATGGGACCATATAAATTAAGCCTCAGATTGTGAGCTGTCCTTTCACTGTAGATAGAAGTTCCACCTTGTTGTGGTATGTGATCATTTCAATGTGCTGCTGATTTAATTCATTAGTGTTCTCTAGAATACCTTTGTGTTCGTTAGGAAGATTTTATATGTCATTGAACTTACATTTATATGAACATATAGCAAACCATTATAGCTACAAGATAATTTGTAAGTCCCTGGCAACCAAAAAGAAAGTATCTGTAGAAGTAATATATTAAAGGAAAAAGAAAATAATTAAAGTGTATAGTATAAGAAATAGAACATAGAAGGAAGCTAACAGGCAAGAAAAAGAACAAAGACAACTGTAACCCTAAGAGAAAAAATTCAAAAGGCAACAGAAAACACTTTACAATTAATAAAACTTTAAATATAAATTGATTAATCTTTATTAATGGGATCAGTTGACAAAACTGACCCAAGCAGATACTTTGTGCCAAAAAATTCAATTTCAGTTGAAGAATATAAACACACTGAGCATGAGTGGGGTGTAAAATGATATTCTAAGTGGATGGTAATCACAAGGGAGCAAGGTGGTTTGATTTTAATCAGACATTGGATTTAAAGTAAAAAACAAAAATCCCACCACAAGAGTCAAAGAAGAATATTAAACAATGTCTCAATGTCAAGAAACAGAGAAGACACAATGACTATGATCATATGTCCATCTCCAACTTCTTTATTTAAAGCAAATGATGACAGATTTGAAGGGAGGAATACACAAGAGTATAGCAATACAACATTTTAATAACATCCTGCACTAAAGAATAATTACACAATCAAGATAGACTATCAATGCAGAAATAGAGAATTTAAACAACATTATACAGAAAATAGATTTACTCATTATGGAAATTATACCATGCAACACTAGCAGAACGCACATTACTCACAAACCCACAAGGATCATTCACCAAAACTGAACACAAATAAAGTAATGCAATGTCTTAATAAATATAAGAACATTTAATTTTATTAAGTAATTTTTCTGACCATTGTGTAGTGTTACCAGAAGTCACCGTCATAATAAAAACTGGAAAACATTTTAAAATATGTAAATAAATAATGCTCTCAGTCAACAGACAAGACAAATATCAAACAAAACATCTTGAGACAAATGAAAATGAAAATAGAACATACAAAATAGCTATAATGTGTGACAAGTGCAAATCTGAGAGGGAGGTTTACAGTAACAAATGGATAAATAAATAAAAAAATAGAATCTTAAGTAAACAACCTAATTCTACACCTCAAAGAACTATGAAAAGAACAAATCAAAGCCAATAAACCAAAGTTGACAGAAATAAATAAAAGGATTACAGCAGATGTAAATAAAATAGACAGTAAAAACAAAACCATGAGAGAAAAAAACCAATGTAGTTAAAAGGTAATATTTTTTGAAGACATATTTGACCGACCTTTCAATAAATTTCTACGGAAAATAATGTAATAATAAATCTCAAAAGAAGAAATGAAAGAGAAGCATTGCAACAAACTTTACAAACTTAAAATACACCACACATTATTATGGAGAATTGTACACCAACTGATAACTTCAAAATAATATAAATTACAGGAATCATGCAACATACCAAAATAGAAAGAAACAGAAATTGTTGAAGCAGGGGCTGGGGATTTAGCTCAGCGGCAAAAAGCGCCTGCCTGGCAAGCGCAAGGTCGTGAGTATGGTTCCTGGTACCGGAGAAAAACAAAAACAAAAACAAAAACAAAAACAAAAAAAGAAATTGTTGAAGCAGACATGTAGCTAGTATAGTGACTGAACCAAACATCTCCAAAAAAGAAAAGGAAGAACTCAAGGGTTTTGCTGTTGAATTTTAATAAACAGTGAAAGTGAAATTATTACCAGTCTGTCTCACATATTCCAAACCACTGAAAAGGAGAGAGGACTTACACGTATATGTTATAAGGCCAATAGACCAGATACCAAAGGCAGAATAAAACAGCACATGAAAAGAAAATTGCAGGCCAAAATGCCCCTTGTATTTTTTCCATCACATCAACAAGAACAATTTTCAAGTGTTAAATTTAACCCTTAACATACAAGGAAGTGCATTGAAAAGGATAGATTTGTTGTTTTGCTTAGTTCATATTTTTCCCACAAGAAAGAAATAATGTTCTTAAATATAAATGATCATTAAGTGTACCCCAAATTTACATGACATAAAATGCTCTTCGCTAATATTAGTATCACAATGTATATCTTATTAAACAATAATATGAGAGAAAGATATTGCACTTTCAAGTCTATATTTTACTTTGTATTACTTCTTATTCATTTATTTTGCAGTACTAAGGATTGAAATGATGGCCTCATAGAGACCAGGCAAGTGCTTTTTCACCACATTACGTTTTTGACCAGTATTCTATCCCTTAAAAAAATTTGTTGGAATCCTCATTTGAAAATAGTGGCAGACCCAGTTAAGGAAATAGTAAAGAATGTTAATTCAGAA
The DNA here is from genome assembly GCF_000276665.1 of Chinchilla lanigera. NCBI lineage: Eukaryota > Metazoa > Chordata > Mammalia > Rodentia > Chinchillidae > Chinchilla > Chinchilla lanigera. The sequence continues at coordinate 15,759,955 of NW_004955426.1, forward strand.
GATGCTTATATATTTTCAGAATATGATAACTTTAGTTCTTTTGATTTAGATAGCATTTGGGGATTTTACAACTGACAAAAACATTAAGAATGATTATCAACTTTTAAATGAAAAATAAATAAATTCAAGTTCATATATACAATTGAAACATTTCTTGATGCTCATATCTTTTCTGTAATATTTCTCAAATTTCTTAAAATAGCAATTATGATTTTAAATATTTCAAATAGATTTGTATTCATTTAGGTACTTTAATTGCAATCATATTAAAAAGAAGATATATAAAATGACCTTATAATGCCTTCTAGCTTTGTGCTTCCTTATAGATTTAATAATATGTTCTGACTATTATGCTCTTATAAATAGCATGTGGGAGTTTGAGTGCTGTCATTGTATGCATAGTAATCATGGTAAAAATCTATTTTATGAGGGTAGCAATATAGGTCTTAATTAAGATTGGCTAAAAAGGATCACCTTCTAAGAATAATTACAAGTCAAAGTTCCAGTGATCAAGGTTGTGCAATTTGTAGAATATGTCATATCAATTCATAGCATTCACAGAACTATTAATACATATGCCTATATTTACTTAACAATTCATTTAGTTTATTTACATTTTAGGTGAGTATTTTTAACTTTAGTGATTATAAAGTTAGTAATTTATAAATCTCAGAGAGACATGGAATCCTTTCAAGGACAGTAAAACACAGATAATTGGGTCAATCTTCTCTGTTACCCACAATATTTTTAATAATATTCAGGATTGTACTGCGTTAAGTAATTAAATCATGAATATGTCTTAAATAGTTATTGAATATAAAAGTTCCTTTATCATAAATTTTGGATTTTAAAAAGTACTTAAAGATAAGTAGACTGTTTTACTCATTATTTTAACCTATTCCGTTTAATATGTCTGTAAATATGTATACACAAAGGGAATAGAGGGGCTGGGGATTTAGCTTAGAGGGAAAGTGCCTACCTGGCAAGTGCAAGGTCGTGGATTTGATTCTTGGTACCAGGAAAAAAAAAAAAGCAACAAAAACAAACAAACAAGAGAAAAAAAAAAGGGAACAGCAAGTTATTACAATTAAGAAGGATTGAAGGGTAGAAGAAGAATCAAATTTTATTACGTACAGGTACACATTCCCTATGATGAAGGTGATCATTGTGTATGCCAAAATGTACCAATAAAACTAATTGAAAATAAAATTAGATTAAGTCATCAATGAAAATAGGAGGTTAATTGGACATATTGTGTAACCAGGTGGGGGCTGCCATAATTGGCTGAGAATACATAGAATCTGAAAAGACTGAAAGGAAGAAAAACGGGGTTTTACAAGGGATTATTAGTTGCACATCTTAGAAAATTTCACCAAAACCTACTTCCTAAAATGTCAGCCATCAGATGATTTTGTTTTTGTTTTAAGAAAAGGTACAGGGACTGGAGTGAACAGACCTGGCAGTATAAATATCTTTGATCTTGGTTTGCTTCAAAGGTATACAGTACACAGGAATGAAGAATTTCTCTAACAAACCATATTTAAAGTCACAGTTCATCCTTGGCAGCAAGGAAGAAAAGAAAAAAAAAATAGTAAAAAAAAATAACTTGGCAGGAAAAGATTTCCTCACCAAAATAATTGTGTAAACTAAAAATTAACTGTCACTGAAAGACAGCCAAACTCTATTTGGAAATAATGAATAAACATACTACTAATAAATGGAAGTAAAATCTTGTTGTCAGGGAAAAGTGGCAATATGTTAACAATTAATTTTCAAAAACAAAACCACAACCTCATAAATAAAATATAAATGCATATACAAGCAACTGCTTCAATGACAATTGACCATCACAAGACCAAATGTAAAAATTCACTGAACATAGACAAATCAACTCTGGCAAACAAACGCTGAAGTGAAACTGAATGTCAAAAGGTGGAGATAAAGTCCTCCCAATATAAACATGAGAATAATAAAATTTTAACAAAGGCATGACAATACTGAAAATGAAAATTGAAATACTGAACAAAAATCAATAGTATAAAAATTAACTGACAATAAAGAAAGCATTTTTAAGAATTAAAAACTGATAAAAAATAAAAACTGATAAATATGGAAGACAAAAAATAAAATAAACAAACATCCAAACTGCAAATATTTTGAGCAATGATTGAAGCAAGTAAAATGAAAAGGCTAATAACAGCTTTTTTTAAATAGTACTTTGGAAACAGCACATTTAACCGTTACTAGTAAAAAAAGAAATGAATTACAACATCGAACTGACATAAGCAAACTACATGCTAGTGTTTTTACAATGATCATCCAGGAAAAGCCATGTTCAATCTATTATATACTGCATGTGGCTGTTTTCATTCTCCCCATGGGGAAGTTCAGCGTTTACAAAAAAGACTGTATCACTGAAAATATACATCATGTGTTATGTCCCCTTTATAGAAACTTGGGAAATGCTGGTCTCTAATAAAAGCATTAATATTTGTATTTCTTGGACCAGTTGAATTAATCATAGCACCTCTACATGGTTGAATATTATGCAGTTAAGGAAAAAAGAAAGGTTAAAATTCTATCTGTATATTACTATGCTAAGTCTACATTGTAGCATAGTATTGTTTGTGTTGAAATGAAGATAGTAATTGCTACATATCTGATTTTATAACCATAAAAATGTGTAGAATAAAAATAATATTGGTGGTAGTTATCTGTGGTTCCAAGACTTTCCAAGTGGATAAATAACTTACTGATGTTGAGATAATATGCCTGTTTTTCTGTTTTGGCTTTTGATTTTTGAGACAGGGTCTCACTACATAGCCCAGGCCAGCCCAAAACTCACGGTGACCCTCTTGCCTTAGCTCTAGAGTGCTAAAATTAGAGGCAAGTTCCACTATGCCTGGCTAGCTGTTTCTTTTGGACCATGTGCCTGTTCTGTGAGCATAAATTTTTAAATTAGTTAAAATTGAAAAGATTATTGTGATTTTTCAAGACAAATATAAATGTAAAAACTGTTATATACTAAATAATAAATATTTAGTGAATGCTGGTATCATAATTCATTAGCAAAATACCAGGAGTGAATAAATATTTGTTTTTAAAGTTCACATAGGTGATACTTGAATTAATTGTATTTTAATGACATATCATTTTTCTTTTCTAAAGTAGATATCTAGTAGGCCAACTTGACTGTAAAAGGAACAGGTAATGTTTTGAGACAATCTCATTTTAAAAGAATTATGGAAAATTTTATAAACTCATTTTGGTTGCCCTTTTCAAAATACCAGTGCTATTATATATTCAATACATACACCTTTTTTGCAGTAAAAAGTAATTTATCAAAAATACTCTGAAGTGTCATTTGTTTATAAAAATATTGTTAGTATTGTAAATTTTCTAGAATTTTGTCACTGTTAAAAATTACATAAATAATGAGTGATTGAATTTTTTATTTCACACTTAATTTCTATTTCAAAATTTAATTGTAGGGTAAAAGTATGCTACAATAGGGCCAGGAATACAGCTCAGTGGCCTAATGCAAAGTCCTAAGTTCAAATCCCTGTGCAAAAAAAAATAGTATGCTACAATATACTTTGGAACTTATATGTACTTCCAGGTTTATATCACATGATACTAAATTTTACTAATTCACCTTAGTTGAGGGCTCTGAATACATAATGTTTCATTTCATTTTTGTCAATTTTTTATTTTAAAAAGTAAAAAAAGTATCAAACCAACAATGATGATAAAATCTAAACAACAAAAAAGATGCATGAACTCTAAACAAAATGATAGGAATTAAAAAGGGTTGTACCTTACATACTGTTAGCATCAGCAAAGTTGCTCAGTCCATCAGATGTAAGAAGGTAAGATTGATCAGACAATCAAAGACAGTAATAAGTAATAAAAAAAATTGGAAATGATGCAGAGTTTCACCATACAAGATGGTAGGAGTTCAACAATGGTTCTTATACTGCGTATTGTTGTTTTCAGATCAGTCATTCTGATAACCAGATTCAAGCATGCAAAATTGGTCAAGAAAAAAAAAATGTAATAATTGACTGTTCCTTTCAATAAACCACAGACATCAGCAATGCACCTATTCCAGCTATCCTTATATATACATATAAATCTTGTTTTTCATCAAAAACATCAAAATAACAAAAGCAACTACATACACAAAACAGCATAGAGAACAAAATATGGTACAGAGTTTCAAAAAAATGATGATAGGATAGTAACAATGGTTGTTATATTACACAATGTCGATTTCAAAATGGTTACACATATAACCAGATATAGCCATGCAAGTTTGATCAAACAGTTACACATTAACAGTTCCCTTCAGGATTACATCACTTTCAGCGTGGATAATTAAGTTACTGATGCTGGGATGCTATGCCTGTTTTTTTTTTTGTTTTTGCTTTTCTTTTCTGAGACAGGATCTCACTACATAGCCCAGGCTGGCAGATATTAGCAATACAATTATCCTAGCTATCCTGTGTATAAGTATACATATATTTTTTCTTCTTCTTTCCTTTCTCTCTGCCTTCCTTCATCTCAGTTGCTCCTTCCCCTTTGAGCATATATACATTCAAGTTGTACCCATTTGCCTATAAAAGCCTCTAGATTATCTTTCTTTATAGCTGAGTAAAACTGCATTGTATAAAAATACCACACCTTTTTTATCCATTCTTCAGTTGATAGACATTTGGATTGCTTCCAAGATTGCACTGCTGTAAACATGGGTGCACATATATCACTGTGGTATGATGTTTTTAATTTTTCTGGAAAAATGCCCAGAAAGGGAATAGCTGGGTTGAACAGGACCTAAAATCCTAGATTTTTAAGGATTTTCCACACTGATTTCCACAATGGTTGTACCAATACACACTCCCACCAACACTGGAGAAGGGTTCCCTTTTTTCCCACAACCCCTCCAGCATTTGTTATCATTTGATTTCTTGAAGATAGCCCTTATTTCCGGAGTGAGATGGAATGGCAGTGTTGTTTTAATTTGCATTTATCAAATGACTAATGATTTTGAACATTTTTTCCTGTATTTGTTTGCCATTAGTATTTCTTCATCTGGGAAGTACATATTCATCTCAGATGCCCATTTTTGTGTTGGGTCTTTGAATTTGGGGGGCCTGAATTTTAAAATTCTTTATACGTTCTAGACAGGAGTCCTTTGTCTGAGGGGCAGTTGGCTAAATTTTTTTCCCAATTCTTAGGTTTTCTGCTCACCCTCTTGATGATATCTTTAGATGTGCAAAAATTTTCAATAAGATGAGATCCCAGTTGTTAATTCCCTGAAGTGTTTCCCATGTGGTTTGGTTTTGGTTCATAAAATCTCTACCTACACCTATGTCTTCAAGACTCCCACCTACTTTCTCTTCCAACAGATCTAGTGTTTTGCTTTTAATATTTAGATCTTTAAGCCATTTTCACTTTCTTTTGGTGCATGGTGATATGCTTGGGTCTAGTTTTAGTCTTCAGCATGTGGAAAGGCAGTTTTTCCACCACTATTCAGTAAAGAGACTATCTTTCTTCCAGTGAACTTGTTTGGGCCCTTTGTCAAAGATAAAGTGGCTGAGTTTCTTTGTGGTTGTTTCTGCATCTCCTAGTCTTTTCCACTGATCTTTTTTGCCAATACCTTGCTGATTTTATCACAGTAGCTTTGTAGTATAATTTCAAATCAAGGATTGTGATACCTCCTGCCTTGCCCTTGTGGCCCAGGATTGATTTGGCCTTTCTCGTCCTCTTCTGGTTCCATTTGAATTTTAGGCATATTTTCTCTAGATCAGTGAGGTATACAAATAATATTTTCGTCAGAATTGCATTTCATCTGTGTAACAATTTTGGAGTATGGCCATTTTCATAATGTTGGTTCTTTCCATCCATGAGCAAGGAACATCTTTCCATTTTTTGAAATCCTCTTCAATCTGTTTTTTCAGGGTACTGTAATTTTCACTGCATAGATCTTTTACTTCTTTTGTTAGATTAATTCCTAAGTATTTCAGTGTTTTTCATGCTATTGTGAAAGGTATGATTTCCCTTATTTCTGTCTCAGTATGTTTGTTAGCTGTGTTATTTGTGTTTGATATTGATTTTTGAGTGTTGACTTTGCATCCAGCTATGCTCCTGAATTTGTTGAGTTTTTGTAGGTGATTTCTATATCTTCTTGATTCACCTTTGGTAATTCATATGTGTCTAGGAATCTGTCCATTTCTTCTGTTTTTCATCTGATGAGAGTAAAGATTTTCGAAGTATGTATTGAATATCTTCTGACTTTCTACAGGATCTGTAGTGATACCTCCCCTTTCATTCCTTATTGCTTGGATTTGAGTTTTTCTTTCATTTTTGATAAGGTTGACTAGAGGTTTTTCAATTTTATTTATTTTTTCAAGTAAGGAACACTTTGAATTATAAATTCTTTGTATTATTTTCTTAGTTTTTATTATTTTCTTAGTTTCAATTGCATGAATTTCTGCTCTAATTTTTATAATTTCCTCCCTGGTTTGAACTTTGGGATTAACTTGCTCTTCCTTTCCTAGAAGTTTGCAGTGTAACATAAGGTTGTTATTTGTGTTCGTTCTGTTTTCCTGATGTGGGAATCTACTGCTCTAAATATCCCTCTGAGGACTGCTTTTATTGTGTCCAACACATTCCATGTAGTTTGCATCTAAATTTTCATTTGATTGGAAATAGTGTTTAATTTCTACTTTAATTTCTTCTGTGACCCATTGGTTGCTCCAGAGGGTGTTTTTAATTCCCATGTATTAATGGAATTTTTTGCTATTTTTTAATCATTTATTTACAGTTTCATTGCTCTGTGGTCTGATAATATGCATGGCACTATTTGAATTCCTTTGCATTTAATTAAGCATATTCCATGTGGTCTATTTTAGAGAATGTCCCATGTGCACCTGATAAGAATGTGTATTCTAATGTCGTTGGGTGGAATACTCTGTAAGGATCTGCAAAGTCCATTTGTTCACATGTTTGGTTTAGTTCTGTTATTTCTTTGTTGGTTTATTTTCCTAGTTGACCTATCTCCTTGTAACAATGGGGTGTTAAAATCTCTTGTCACATTTGTGTTGTTACTTATTTGATTTTTTGTGCTTGTTAAAATTTGCCTTATATAATTGAGTGCTGCTATATTTGGTGCATACATATTTATGACTGTTACCTCTTCCTCTTGCAGTTTTCCATTAACAAGAATATAGTGACCTTCTTCATCTCTTTGGTCATTGTTGGTTTGAAGTTCACCTTATCTGCAAAGAGAATAGCTACTCCTGCTTTTTTTCTGGGTTTCTGTCACAAGGAGCATTGTTTTCCATCCTTTGACTTTCAGTCTATGGATTTCCTTTTGAGTTAACTGCATTTCTTATATACAGCATATTGTTGGATTTTGTTTCTTGATCCACTCATTAGTCTGTTTCTTTTGATTAGTGAACTGAGGCCATTTACATTAATGGCTATTAGTGATATGTATTGACATCTGTGACATGTTGTTTTTCCACTGTTGGTTCTGTACTTCTTCCCTTCTGTTTAATTGTTTACCTTGCTGGATAGTTCTTTTCTATTGCTGGTCTTGAGATTATGGTCATTTTTTATCTTTTTGTAGAATATCTTTCAGTACTCTTTGTAGGACTGGTTTGGCACTCACGAATTTCTTCAGTTGATCTTTGACGTGGAAGTATCTTATTTATCCATCAGTTTTGAAAGATAGCTTTGCAGGGTACAGCAATCTGAGTTGGAAGTTGTTTTCCAGGATCTGAAATACTTTACTCTGAGCTGTTCTTGACTTGATGATCTGTGTTGAGAAGTGCGCTATGATTCTAATGGGCTTTCCTTCTTAGATTATCTGTTTCTTTCCTCTAACAGCTTTTAATATTCTGTTCATTTGCTGAATTTCTGGGATCTTGATTATTATGTGTCTGGGTGTAGATTTACTTTGGTTATGGCTAATTGGGGTTCCATATGCCTCACTTTAGTGTATATAAGGTTCTTGTCTCCAGCTTCAAAAATTTTCTGCTACTACTTCTGCAAATAGTCTTTTTATGTCATTCATGTTGCCTCCTGGTCTTTCATTGACACCTATCAGACTTACATTGTTTCTTTTCCTCATCTTCTAGCTCTTGAATTATTATTTGGCATTCCTTTGTTACTTTTAAGAGATCTTTCCACTCAGGACCACTAGCTGCTATGCTGTCTTCAAGGTCTGAGAGTCTATTTTCCATTTCATTCAAAAGGTTCTTCCAACTTTTGATCGAATTTTTAATTTCCTGAATGCTTCTTTCATTCTGTTTCATATATTCTAATTTTTTCCTATACTGTTCATTCAAGGTTTCCTTCATGTTTCTATGCTTCTTCATTTTTTGTCTATGTTTTCTTTCAATATGGTGAGCAATTCTGTCGTTATGGTTACAATTTCATTTTTTAGCTGAGAAATTATTTCTGATCTGATTTCCTCTA
>NW_004955426.1:15768538-15790016 GCF_000276665.1 Chinchilla lanigera
AACTCACGACCTTGCACTTGCCAGGCAGGCGCTTTGCCGCTGAGCTAAATCCCCAGCCCCTGTAATTCGTTCTTTACTTCATTTGCTACCATTTCAGAGATTTCAGGTGTTTGACTTCCATGTTCTTCCATGTTGATAATTCCTGGGCTTGTTCTGGGAGGGTGTTTGGCTGCGATTGCATTTTGCTTCTTCTTTTTGTCATTTTCAAATCTCCCTAGGTTTCTAGGAATTCAGTTTCATTCCTAAGATGGTGGTGGGAGGTAGAGACAGGGGTTCTGGTTTCCCAGATCACTCACTATGGCTTCCCGAATCCAAGCCCTCTTCCCATTGTGGCAATGGGGGCAGAACCAGAGGACCTGATCACTGAAACAGCTCACTGAGGCTTCCTCAGTCCAAGACTCCTCACGCAGTGGTGGTGGAGGGTGGGGCCAGAGAATTCGGGCTCACAGTCTGCTCACTGAGGCCTCCCAAGTCCAAGGCTCCTCCCTTCTAAAATTTTTGATTTGAGGTTCAGATAATTCAACTATTTTGACCTTCTACTTTCCAATTACTAAACAGGTACAATTACAAAATATACACTTTATAAGTTTCTGGCATGGAAAAAGCCTATAGAATAAAAGTGCTTACTATAGTGGTTGGCACATGACAGTTTTCCAAAAGGTAGTTAATTTTTATTCAAATAATAAAAATAATAATGAAATAAAACCCCTTATATAAATACTTTGCATTCCATTAAGTATTCAATTAAAGTTGTAATACCTCTTTATCTGTAGGAGACGTCTTACTCAATAGAACTGAGCTTTGAGAATTCCTCTTTATAATGGTATCTATTTATGCATGGTATATGTCTCCTGCAAAAGGAGGTTTTACATTTTCCTGATTATATTGATTGGTTTGGTTAGGTTATTGTTCACAATAATTATAAAATTTGTCAACATATACAAAGTGTTAAGGAACTGGGTTATTGAAATCCCATTTTATTATATTAAAATGTTAATATATTTAAAGGAAAAATAGTCAGATTTATTATATATAGTGAGCAGAATATAAAATAAAGAGCTTTACTTTGCTATTTTATTTCCTTTTACTATTCTTTTCTACACCACTAAATACCAGAAATTAAATAAAACAATCCCATTAATGTGGAAAACAAGCCTCTGCTACACATGAACTTGAAATGGTATGAAAGGAAACACCTAATAACTAATAACATGACCTGCAGTTGGTAATCTTGTAGGAAAAAAGAAATTAAAGAATGACAGATCATATCATATATAATTTACAGAAAAAAAATATTTTATTGTTTTAGAGCATTTAATTGTATTATGAATCATTTTATATTACCCATCGTGAATTGAAAATTAGTCTGCTTTCCCAGCATGATTAGGAAGAGTTTTAAACTATGAGAGACACAGTTCCACATTTTGCATTGCACTGTTTTATTTTAAACTCTCAGAAATAGATTTTATTTTAAGTGTAGCTTGTTAAAAACCAAAATTGACTCTGAAAGTAGATATATAGTGACACAGCAATGCTGGAATAAAATATAAGTGATGGAACTATATTGGGCTACTGCACATTTGAGTCTTCACCATAATGAGAATCTCAGAGTAAAAAAGGCTTATTTCTTTGAAGAGCAATAAGAAAAATAATAGAGGCACCTTACAGCAACACCAAAGGAAAGGATGCCAAAGCTCTACATATTCCATAGAGTCAAGCTGGTCATTCTATTTGCTCAAAAAGAAAAATGGAAAGTTAAAATGGAAATGATGTCAATTAACAAGGATAAGTAGTATAGTCATAATTTTAAGTATTTCTTGACTTTTAAAGATGTTCAATTTTGATTCTTCTGTGGATAAATATCTGTAGTGAGGAAAATATCAAATTCTGGTAGTAAGGTTATGATTCAATACAATTTTAAAATGTATATTAAAATTCTTATAGAAAATTGAAAGAATATGTATTCACGAATGGGATCAGATAATTTATACTTAAGCATTAAATATATTTAAATTTTTATCATGTTATAAAATAATTATGAGTATTTTTTATGTTTGCTTCAACATGTGCTTTAATTCTCATTTAAATAAAAATGCAGTTTTTATTTATGAAATGAAACAAATATAAAAATGTTAAGCTATTTTTTAAGACATTTGAATAAATGACATATCTTAAGAACTTCATTGATAGACAAAAAGATTGTGTTTAACATATTTGCTGTAAAAAATAGTTTAACTAAAAATGGGAAACTACTGTTTAATTTTGAAAACATTATGTTTTTCTTAGTTGATCTTGCCCAGTACAACTAGCATAAAGTTCAAAGAACAAGAAATATTTGAATTTTATTGTACTGAGATTAACTCTGCAAAGAGACTGACATTAAAAATATGTAGATATTGGCAACCGATGACCAATTATATTCTTCATATTCCAAAAGGTGATTGATTCATAGTGCACATTGATAATATTTTTAATAATTCTACCATGCACCTTCTCACCACAATATTTTCATTTCAAAAACATTTATTATACTTTTCTCCAAAAATCACTATTTGTAAAATTTGCAATAATCTGTCTTAATGGGACATATGTAGCTTAGGGAGAGATAGTACAAAAGTACAAAAATTAATTTCACTATAATCTAAATTTATGTGTAATATTTACGCTAATTATGATTTGCTCACTTATCTTGTGGTAGAGGTTGTAGAGTAGTTTGCACATGACAATTTTATTTGGACATTTTCAGTTCCTTTAATATAATATGTTATCTCTTTTGAGAAAACTGAAGATAAATGTAAAAGTTTCTAGATGTTTTACAAGCACTTGTTTGTGTAGATGAATCATAAATTACTGGATTAATTACAAGTCTTTGAGATACACATAGAGAAATATCTTTGTTTGGGTTTTAAGTAAATTATTCCTTGCTCCAAAAGACTCTAAAAGACTTCAGCCACTGAAGAATGAGCAAAAGTGTTCTGTTTCTACAAGGTACCAATGCAACAGGTCAAGAATCTGTTCCAGGTGAAAATCTAAATTTCTTTTGGTATGCAGAAAAAAAAAGCCTGACACATTTGACACGTTAGATAAGCTCAGTGTTTTTACAAGTGGATATACCACTATCACTTCATCTAACTGCGGAAAAGAGCATCTCAAAGTGACACCCTCCCTTCAACAGAGGAACATGTTAGAAGTCTCAGAAAAGAGACACGATTCATCCATGACTTTTTGTTGCTGTTTGTGGTGGTGGCTGTGTGTGAATATAAATGGCAGAAAAAGGTATTTATTACTCCTTCTGTTTGTTATCAATTGTTTCAAATTAATAGCATTTCTTTCTATTTCATGTCAATTTTTCAAAATTAAAATATAGTACCTTTTATTCCTTCAAGCAACTTAGGAATCATTCACAATGATATATTCATTCCTTCAATATTTAGTGAATACTTCACTTTAATAACATTGAAGTACTTATTCTTGAACTGTGTTTTATCATTTAATAGGTATTACTTGAATAAATTTGAGAAAAGTTCCATAGACAGGAGTGATTTGAAGACATTTCATTTGTTAAGTAAACTTTTCCTGTTCAAACTCAATCTACACGTCTTCTTTTTCTGTTCCCTTTGTATACCTTGAGTGAACTAGTAAAAGAGTATATTTTGCCTTAAAAAATAGAAACATGACTCTCAAAATTGATCTGTGCCTCAGACCATGTATGGAAAACAGGACAATTTTGTATGAATTTTGTGTTTGGGACTGAGATCAATTATTTTTCATGGACCATAGAACAGAATTTTTTTTTATTTTAAAGATAAAAAACCTGAGGCTGGGGATTTAGCTCAACAACACAACGTCTGCCTGGCAAGCACAAGGTTATGAGTTCGATTCCTGTACCAAAAAAAAAAAAAAGATCATAAACCTAAGCAAACAACAATGAAGACAAAATCAAAACAACACGAACATAACAAAAGTGATGAAAACAAGACCTGAAAACAAAATGATAGGAATTAACAGTGGTTGCTACATTACATACTATTCTCTTAAACTAAATTGTTCAGTCCACCAGGCAGAAGAATGTAAGAGTAACGAAACAATCAAAGAGAGTAGCAAGTAATAAAGAAAAACATATTGGAAATGATGCAGAGCTTCACCGTACAAGACGGTAAGAATTCAACAATGATTCTTATACTGCGTATTGTTGTTTTCAGATCAGTCATTCTGATTGCCAGATTTAAGCATGCAAAATTGGTCAAAAGGAAAGAAAATTTTAAGCATTGACAGTTCCTTTCAATAAACCACAGACATCAACAGTACACCCATCCCAGCTACCCTTGTATGTGTGTATAAATTTTGTTTTCCATTTTAAAGAGAAAAGAAAAAAACCAAAATAACAAAAACAAATGCATAAACATAAACAAAATAGCATAGAGAACAATAAAAATGATACAGAATTTCAAAACAAGGCAATAGGATATTAACAATATTTGTTACATTACATAATGTCATCCTCAAAATGATTGCACAGATAAGCAGATATAGGCATTTAAGGTTGATCAAACAATTACACATTAACAGTTCCTTTCAGTAATCCAACAGATATTAGTAGTACGATTATCCTAGCCATCCTGTGTAGAACAGATTTTTACCAAGACCTTCCTCAAAGCCAGATTAGGATTTTTCACTGTTTGATTTAAAAACCTTTATCACCATTTCATTTCAGAAGCTTTTCCGTTTGATCTTTGAAGTTTATTCTAATTTCTTTTATAGATAATGATTCTTGATACAAAATTTTTAAAATGTCTTTTTTTAGTGTATTGAAAAATCCATTTCTTCACTTGCTTGTCAAGCCTGAGATCCTCAGATTTACTCTGAATACCAAAGGGAAAAAAAAAAAAGGAAGAGCCTACTTCTGAAATACTTTCTATGATTTTATTCATGACATAACATGGTGTGGATAAATATTGTGGTCTTCTTCTTCAATTATAAATAAGTGTAAAAATTCAAAGAATTTCAGGGCACTGGACCGCTTATTTAACTTGCATTAAATTAGTTATTTCTAAGTTATGGTTATTCTATTTGCATTTTTTTAGTTAGGGAAATAGACATTGAAAATAATAAGTCTAGGGCTGGGGATTTAGCTCAGCGGCAAAAGCGCCTGCCTGGCAAGCGCAAGGTCGTGAGTTCGGTTCCCGGTACCGGAAAAAAAAAAAAAAAAAAAAAAAAAAAAAGAAAATAATAAGTCTATTTGGGACTGCATAGCAGAATTTACTTTGTTCTGCTTTAAGATACTGTAGACAAAGCCCAGAGTCATAAACATATTCAGCAAGTGAGTTACTGCTAGGCGGACAGGGCAAGAGCGGCTTCATTTTCTTTTCATTACTCCATTTTAAGAAGTCACTTTTTTTGTAAATAAAATACAGTTTTATTGATTTATGAACTGGGAAGAATCATCAATACCTGTGAAGGACAATTACATTTAAAATATTTAAATACATATTTCAGTATGTAAACAAAAGAGTAGAACAATTACTCCATAAGTCCCTGTCAGTGGTGTGACCTTCCACAGCAGGTGTGGAATGGGTCCTTCTCACTGAGTCAGAAAGGCTGAGGTCTCCTAACCTCGCTGAGCCACTATGGTGGGGGTCGCAGTTACCTAAGGCAGCGAGAAAGTGCAGAGAGACATAGGGCTCGCTGTGAGTGCAGCAAGGCTGTGACCAGAGAGCCGGGGCTGATGCCTCCCAGAGCCAGACTTGGCCGATTATTTGCACCACTTCTCACTTAAGAACTGTTCCCTCTCCCCCCAGTCCCCAGGGTGAGTCCATGGAAGCAGTTCAGTGTTGTGAGTCTCCAGAAGTGGTCTGCATCAAGGAAGCAATGCTGAGGCTGGCCTTGTCTGTCTGCCCGGGAGTGACCACTACAGCTTCTGCGGACCACTACCCAGCAGCGGTTCCTGCAGGGTTTCACTCTGCTGTTCAGTACAGTCTTTTCTGTGCTCCTCCCATGCTTGCTCCACAAAAGTCACTTAAATTCATCTAAACCGTAGAAGACTCACTCCTCACTCCCTCTCCATGGAGCTAGCCATTAACCACTGAAATAAAACAGAGGCATAAAATAGGGACAGAGTAAACAGAAAAAAATGGGAGGTAGGCTAAGTGTTAGGCCACAATGGCCACATAAAACCCCCTGACAATCGTATGCCCAGAAACATCTAGGAAATGTAAAACTCATGATATTTATGTGACATTCTTATAAAAATTCCCCAAATGAGTTACTATGGAACTAATTTTGGTAACTACAGTTACTATGGAAACCTAAAATGTACATAAACTGATAGTAAAGCCCAGTTCAAGGCACATATTTTTCTGACTTCTGTTGGAAGTTGTGCATTGCCAGCTTTTTGAAATAAAGCTTTGTTTGTTCCTGCCTTTTCAGTCTTCCATGAATGCCTGTAAAGTTGAACTCCCCACAAGAGGGCTACACCTCCTGCCTTGGGATGGACTTTATTTTTTGTTGTTTGTTTTTCTTTCTCTTTTTAAAATTAGACTCTTAAATAGCACATTTGGGCAACTGGACATGGTAGTATTTATCTGTAATCTCAGATATCTTTACCTGTAATAGGTAAACGGATGAAACTAGAGACCATACTCATAAGTGAAATAAATCAGACCCACATGTGTAAACACTGAATTGCGTCCTTAGTGTAAAAACCTGAAAGAGTAAATAAAATCTGAAAATTACAGTAAATATTGTGAAAGGGAAAGAACTTTCTCACAGGTAAAAACAAGTGTGGTATGGGAAAGGAGAAATGAAAGAAAGAAGTGAAAAACATTTGTATATATATTTAAAACAACATGAGATACATATATATGCATAAATCTATATATAGATATATATTTACAGTATAGCTAAAACAATTGTACTACTAATTTCTAATGGTTTCCTTCTTTTTTTTATTTTAAAAATAAAAGGAGGAAAACATTAACAGACAGACAACATCTTACAACGTATCAAAAGAACAGTACAGACAATACAAGAGTTACAAACAAAGTGGTAGGGAATTAACAATGGTTGTTGTATTACATATTGATATCTTCAAAGTGGCTTCTCATGAAAACAGATATAGAAATGCAATACTGATCAACTAAAGACTCACTGACAGTTTCTTTCAGCATAGAACTAGAAGACAGAAGAACAACCATGTTAACTATCCTGTATATACATACAAAATTTCTCCTTCTTTCCCTTCTCTTTTCCCACATCCCAGTTGCCCTTTACTCTTGAGCGCTTTCCTATCATTTCACAGTGTCTATCATGCCTCTGAATTTAAATGAACTCTTACACTAGTGAAGATTTACACTAGTGAAATAATGCGGTGCTTGCACATGTAAGGTTGATTTATTTCACTTACGAGTATGGTCTCTAGTTGTGACCATTTGCCTATAAAAGCCTCGAGTTTATCTTTCTTTACAGCTGAGTAATATTCCATTATATAAAAGTACCACAATTTTCTTATCCAATCCTCAGTGGATGGACATTTGGGTTGCTTCCACATTTTAGCAATTACAAATTGTGCTGCTATGAACATAGGTGCACATATATCACTGTGACATGATGTTTTTAGATCTTCTGGGAAAATACCCAGCAGGGGGATAGCTGGGTTGAATGGGACCTCTAGACCTAGTTTTCGGAGGAATCTCCAAACTGATTTCCACAGTGGTTTCACCAGTCTGCATTCTCACCAGCAGTGGAGAAGGGTTCCTATTTCTCCACAGCCTCGCCAGCATTTGTTATTGGTTGATTTCTGAATGCTAGCCATTCTTACTGGGGTAAGGTGGAATCTCAGTGTTGTTTTAATTTGCATTTCTCAAATGACTAATGATGTTGAACATTTTCTCATATATTTATTTGCCATTTGTATCTCCTTGTCTGAGAAGTGTGTATTCATCTCAGCTGCCCATTTTTGGATTGGGTCTTTGAATTTGGAGGGGCTGATATTTTTTAATTCTTTATATGTTCTAGATAAAATCCCTTTGTCTGAGGGACAATCAACTAAAATTTTTTCCAAGTTTGTGGGTTTTCCTTTTACTCTGCTGGTGATTTCTTTAGATGTGCAGAAACTTTTCAGTAGGATGAGGTCCCAGTTGTTGATTCTTTCATGTTTCACGTGCAATTTGATTTTTATTCATGAACTCTCTGCCTACCCCTATGTCTTCGAGGTTTTTACCTACTTTCTCTTCCAATAGATTTAGTGTTTCTGGTTTAATACTGAGATCTGTGAACCATTTTGACTTGAGTATGGTGCATGGTGATAGGCTTAGGTCTATTTTCAGTCTTTGGCAGGTAGCAAGCCAATTTTTCCAGCACCATTTATTAACGAAGCTATCATTTTTCCAGTGAGTTTGATTGGCCCCTTTATCAAAGATTAGGTGGCTGAGTGTGTTTTTGACTGTTTCTTCCAGTCTGTTCCATTGATCCTCAGGCCTGTTTTTTAGCCAGTACCAGGTGGATTTTATGACAGTAGCTTTGTAGTATAATTTCAGGTCGGGGATTGTGATTTCACCTGACTTGTCCTTGTTGCCCAGGACTGCTTTTGCCATTCTGGGTCTAATGGTTTCCTTAAAGGAACAGTTACTGTTTAGTTTTTTGGTCAATCTTGCATGCCTAGATGTGGTAATCTGAGCAACTTCTTTGAAGATAAAAATATGTAATACAGCCACTATTATTAATTTCCTATCATTTTTTGAATTCTGTATCGTTGTTTTTGTTTGTAAATTGTTTTATTTTTGTATTTCTTTTTGTTATTCTGTTTTTGTTCTTTTCTGTTTAAAATTTGTAAAAAACAAAAAACAGATGAAAGAAAGAAGGGAGGAAAAGGAAGAAAATATAAAATATCAATGAGTAGTGCTTTGGCTATCTTCCTAACAAATAAACTGAAACCCCTGTTAGGTAAATTGCTTTTCCTACATTGTAGTGTCTATATTTGACATTATAATATGAAAACTTTCCTATTTGAATACAAAGTCCAGAGTTTTATAAGAAAATAAAATCACTATACTATAGCAAACTTTAAACTTCTGATTCCAGTAACAAACTTTTATGGGTTTGTGGCAATCTTTGTGAATGAGATACCAAATGGCAATACACAAAAACAATTTAAATCAAGTTCATTTTCATCACAGTGCCTCTGAAAAAATATGGAGATATGGAATCATCATCAGGCTGAATGACTCATTTCTTAGGCTGTAGTATAAAACCTACTGTAATGCTTTAGCAGCTAAAGAAATGCCTTAGTCCAGGTAAAACGTTAAACTTATTACCAGATGCAAACACAAAAGATAATATCTAAAGTACAAGATTATCTTGGAGGAAAAAATAAGAGACAATAAAAGAAACACAGATACTGTTTGTGTTTCCTCTCTGTTGCTTCTTAATGAATACACCATGGCTGTAGAAGTTAAATTCTCAGGTTTATTTGATCAACTCATTTACTTAAGAAGAGATGGCTGTCATAAATATTTTGGCAACATTCTTCATCAAACTCTATATCTTTAACGTGTATGTGGCTTATCTAAAATTAATAGCTATTAACACTTTCCCTTTAAATGGATAAACTATTGCATAAAATATGAAGTGATTTCTCAATATTATACAATTACTAAATCAGTGGAACTTTAATATAAACTACATTTTTTTTTAAATATCAGTGATTTCTGTCAGTAGGTCGGCTAGCGAATCAGTGAATATGTTGGGGTATGAATAAGTGGGGTATTCATTAATATAATAAAAACATAAGTGAGGTACCAGATTAGTCCTCTCAAAGCTTCAAATGCATGGGTATCTGCGAATTAGCGCAGTTTCATCACTGTAAACCTATTTAGACAACCTTTGTTACTTCACCTTAAAATGGTTTAATTTCTAAAGTCTTGTAGGAGAAACTAGAATTCATATCTTCTCCTTTTCTCCTATTTTATTTCTTCTTATAATTAGAAATCAGTAATGTTCTGATAGTACCTACTATGAGTTAAATATTCTATAATTTGAATTTCTTATATTTTGGAAAGAGGGTTTTGATGATGATTGCAAAACAAAATTTTGGATGATTTGCTTCTACAGTAAATCTCAGAAAGAAAGTATTCAATCTTTGAGGAACTCATGTTTCAATCTATACTATTTTAATTCCATTTCAGTTTTAAAGCTTTTAGTTTCAAAAGATTTTTCCTCATGACAAAGTAATCAGTGTCTGCCTTTATGACGTTCATGTTTTTTTCTACAAATTTTATGTGCATTCCTCTATGCAAAGCAAAAATAAATAACTAACTCATCTATGTGAAAAACAGCATGAAAATGGAAGCATGTAATGAAAATAGTATTTTATTGGACCGAAAAAGTAATTATCAGCCCAGGCATTGATGATTTTCTCATAATTATTTATTTTCTGATGTGTAGAGTAAGGCACATTTACCTTAATGATCTCTGTACTACTTGTACACATTAAATATGTTTGAAGAGAACAGTGTGGTGTTGAAGTCCAATCCCAGCAGTGACTAAAGTATCAGTGTTTTCATTTTCCAGTTATAGATGAAGGGATGCAGAAAATATGAGAAATTTACCAAAAAAGCTCATCAGGGCAAATGCTGATAGTGCTTCATTCCAAATATCTACCTTTATAAATTTAGGCACATTTCGAACTCATGGTACTCTAACTATTCATTAGTTTATTCATTGAGATACACCTCAGTGGGAAAAGCTGTGGCTTTAAAAATGTAAAATGGGATGAATAACACAATAGTATTAGGAGGAAAATCAGAACCTTTTTTATACTTTTATTTTATACTTCACTGTGAAAAATGGAGAAAAACATACACTATAAATATTGTTTCAATACAATCTATAAAGTGTGATTCCCAGGATATAAGCACATCCAGGAAACAACCTATTTTAAGAAAAAGCTCACTTTATGGCAAATTTTCTGTACTCTTCTTTGTAGTGGTTTCTTACTGATGATATGAAAATTAACACTGACTCAGTTTATATGTCATATAAAGCATAAGGCATGATATTGTGACTGATTTGGGTCTCTTATGTTAGGCTGTTTAATTCTGGCAAATCTAGCATGTCAAATTTTGCAGTTTATTTGTAAGCTGGAAAACATACTGATGTATTTACTTTCTCGGCATATACACCTTGTGTTCTTTGTGCATTAATGAATCATTTCTTGACACATCTCAACACTTTCTTCTCATGGCTTTTCCTCATTTCCCTTCCAAATAATGAAACTATCACTGACCCCACTGGCATTCACCTCCATTCTTATTTGTGTGAAGATCTCTTAAGTTCTACACTGTCAACAACTAGAGGGGTTTGCTATGAACGTGTCACAATCTATTTGTTTTATATTGTTTCTCTTTTCCTTTCTCATGTCCCTTCATTGTACTTTCATGTGAAAATGTGGTTAATGGGCTGGCTTATTTTTTCTGGATCATCAATAAGAATACTAACTCAGATAAGAATACATATAGTCCTCCAAACCATCCTGCTAGATATCTACCCTCATAGTTGTATTATTTATTGTCACCCACTCTCAAAATTTGTTAGTCAGTTATGTAATGTGTGCATATTTTACTCTCGCTACCTCACAATGCTACTGAACTTTATTTATTTATTTATTTATTTATTTTGGTTTTTCTCCGGTACCGGGAACCGAACTCACGACCTTGCGCTTGCCAGGCAGGCACTTTTGCCGCTGAGCTAAATCCCCAGCCCCGCTACTGAACTTTAAACTGTTCTATAATTTATCATAAGGATTACAAAGAAAGCAAATAGCTGTCCCTCTTCACACTCAGACTTGACTTTCAAGACGAAAATGTGATTTTCTCTACCATTTATTGCAGACTTAAGTGTAAGGCATAACAGCTGAATCTCATGTCAAATATATTTGTAAGGATTATACTGTCATAGTTAAGTATATGCACTTTCAAGGAAATTCAAATGCTTTTTAAATACTTCAAATTCTAAGATTAATATAAAATCTCAATTGATTTTGCCTTCCAAGATATACTCAGAAATCATTATTATCAAATGTCCTCATATAAATTATATAATGAATTTTGTGTGTTTTTTACATTATATATTCATCTTTTTTTACTGTACGCTATTTGCAAAATGTGGGTCAGCTGCCAATGTCTGTAAATGGTGTAAATTTGCACAAAAGAGAAAAGTGCCAAGTTTTAATTTAGATTTCAAAGTTGTAGAAAATGACCATTGAGTAACATTCTTTAGATATTAAATAACTCAACTGTAATAATATTTATGGCTGGGAAATTATCATAAAGATTTAATTTAGATCAAAGTGTTTTGGTTTTGCTTTCTAGAAGATAGTGATCCTCAACAATGAGATGATTAAAATGTTGTTAAATGTTACCTCTCAAACTAGAACTCAACTTTCAGTCTTCTACAAAATTGACATGTCTCACTCCATCGACAAAGCTGAAAAAAAGATGCATATGGTCTTTCTATGGTTTTACTGCAGATAGCCACAAGCATTGTGGGTTTGAAGCAGCGTGTGTGTATCATCTCACACTTGCTATGACCCATGTCACCATCTACCTGTGTACAGTACAGCTACCTGCTCTGTTCAGAAAACTGTATCCAGGTTGCAGCCACATGAAATTTATACTCAGGGGCACAATGGTGGAGTTATCTGATCCAAAGAACATTTAGCATGTTGGCAGTACTTTTTTCATTGAGAAAGTATGACTGAGAGCACACAGTGCCTACTGGCCCCATGCTAGAAGCCATCATCTGAGCTTAGCTATTGCTATAAGAATCTGGTGGTTAATCACTAGTTCTTGGCATGTAAGCTTCCTTGAAAGAACCCTTGCTTCATCAAGCTAGTAAAGTGAATAAAATCTCACCTCAGGGAAGTCTCCATTCCTATTTTAAGTTCTTTTACCTGATTAAGTCAGTCCTACAGAAGTAATCTCCATTTTGATTAACTTAAGTAGAACTGATTGGGGAGTTTTAATTAAGTCTGCAAAATCTCATCACTTTTGTCACTCTCTATGAGCTAAAATCAAATCACAGATTTCATTCATCCTCAACCAGAGTAGAAAATGAGAGACATGGTGAGATAGACACTAGGTTATTTCCACTAGGTGTCCAGACTTTTGGCTTGCCTGGGCCTCACTGAGTGAAAAGGACTAATCTTGAACAGCCTATGCGATTCATAATATAGTTAAGGTTTGTGAGTAAGAAAGATTCTTCCCCATTTAAATATTTTATAACATTAAAGCAAAATAGCACAAGTCTGAGCTTAACAGCTAATTGATAATATCTTCCAAACTCCTTAATAGTAACTAATGCCTGTCACTGTCAAGACAGTCTCATCGGTGTGTTGAAATAGCACTGTGTTGTTGGTAGTTATTACACTTTACTCAACAAGTTGCCCATGCACATGTATTGTCTACTACAAGTATTCCCATTTGAACATGTGTGGTGGCCTCAGGAAGGTGGATCACCCCTGTGCTAGACCTGGCCCTCTCCTTCACAGCTTATTGTTTATTCCTACGTCGTTCTTACTCACACACAGCACAGTTGGCTTATGGGAAATAGCACTAAAAAAATAATCACTTCATAATCTAAAACTTAAAAACCTGTGGGGACATATTACAAACTGTCTAGATCAGATTTGCTCCGTTAGAAATGGAATATAACCCTGATGTGCCAGAAACGCATGTAATAATATTAAAGAATAAAACAAAACATGGGAAATTAATTTTCAATATAGATCTTTTTTAACTCAATATATCAACGATATACTAAGCACAAACATTCTTAAGAAACTACCTTTGTGAACAACGGTAATTGTACTGTATGGCAACTGAACACAAAACATAATGTTCTGCAGAGGTCTGTGTGTAACAGCTTCGGGATATATTGTCAGCTGCTTTTCATTCGCTATTATAAAATGCTGACTTATCTTTCCTTGATGTGACTTGAGAACCTACAATACCTCTCAAATATGATTTAAACTCTAATAAATCTGTGTGATATAATGCTAAGTCTGGGCAAAATACTACTAGCACCAGAAATTCTAGAATTCTCTTTTCTCTGAAATAATACAGTAGTACTCAATTCAGAGAGTATATTCCACGTTTATTATTAGAATTCATTTAGCACAGTCTGCTTTTGAAGGAGTAATACCTTCGCAAGCTTTTACAGTATCCCTTATGGTATCTCATTCTTATTGGAAATTCATATAATTTAATGCAATGTAGCCAATGGATTTAATAAATTTGCACATTTTAGAATATGTTTTATAGTGTTTTCAAATTAATACCTTGAAACAAAAAGGATGGTAGTGTCACCCTTTGTTATTAAGTGGGCCTGGTTACCGGTAGTTTTATTGAACTCTCTGACAGGGCTGCAGAGCGAAATGTTTTATTAATGACTGAAGAGCACTTTAAAAATGGAAAGGGCCACATAAATGCTAAATTATCCCTGACATAAGGAACTAGATAATACCAGATGTCCTGGCAATAAATGTCAGACCATGGGATTATTGCTGGAAAATAGTGATTGTTTAATCTCTGACCCTTCTGCCTTTTTGAAGGAGCTAATGCTATATTTGACAGACTGTAAAATTTAACAGAATCTACCCACTTTCTGTTATTTTAGAATACTTAGTAATGTTACTGTAATCTCAGTAATCAAGGAAGCAGGGTCACCAGAGTTAGGAAAAGAGATGTTGTCAAATTCCCAAAATAGAACAAAAGCTTATGTAAAATATCTCCTAGGAAGTAGTCATGAAATTTTGTTCAGTGAAAGGTATACTTAATTATGAAGAGCAAAGTTAGAAAGCATGGGAATTTTGGTTCAATTGGTATATGTACATGTGTACAGATATATAAAAAATAAACTCACAGTAAAAGTAGAAAGACTTATGGGAGCCACCTGATGAAGACTTAAAAATGATGCAGAAGAATTGTACAGGGGTACACTGACAAATAAATTACTCAATGTGCGGTTGCCAAAAGGTAGACTATGGCCCATCATTATAAACTCAGACTCTGTGCTAGAACCACCAAATATGACCCTTAAGAATGATTGACAAATGCCACTCCAGATACAGGTAACCAAGAGTACAATTCCAAGTGTAGCGGTGAGGATCACAACTGAGCTCTTCTCTGGTCAAAAAAACATATGTCTTTGAGTATATGTGTATATGGTGGGAGATCAGCACTGCATCAGAAAGACACAATGATTATTTAATCTTCTATATGGCCTTAGTACCTCCCACGTAAGTCTCTTTTTACTGCCTTTTTGGAGTCCTAATGTGATAATATATATTTGGTCTTTTTGTGAGAGAAAAACTTTATCAGTTGACATAGCACATGCTCAGGCATTTTTGTAACAATTTGACTCACAGAGAAATTGTTTAAATAGACAGAAATTTTTACATAAGAGAAAATAAAGACACACCAACTTTGAAGTTCACTGTTAAGGACTACCATTCATGTCAAGACAATTAGCCAGAAGAAAGCCACACAGATAATGCATAAACAGCAATGATATAAAAACATAACATACAAAAATTGTAATAGGATAAAAAGTCTTTCCTTAGAAATCCAGTAAACATTAAACAACAAAAATTAAGAGCTAAAAAAAGAAAGCTTACTAAATCTCCAGAAACCTAGGCTGGAGAACAAACTAAAATGGTAGAAAAATATAGAATGTATGGACAAATGTAGAAGATCCAATAAAATGCCAATGATAGTTCTAGATGATGAGAAAAATTGAAGGAAATTAAAAATTAAAAGAACAATTCTTAAAGCTGAAGAAAGACATGAGACTCAATACTGTCAAACCTCATACAGTAGGGAACATAAAAACAATGAAACCATTAGTGTGTAAAAGTAGTTTGGTGAAGGTTTAGAAACTAGGGATAAAGAAAATATTGGTTAAAATTCCCTAGGGATTAAGTATTCCTCAAAATTCAATTGCTTCAGGAAGAAAAAAAGAGTAAATCAAAAAGAAACATGTTTCAGACTATAATAAGGTTATAAAGAGTAGGTCCTGTGACCAAGGATGCACTATCCTTCACTATTATTTAGAAAAATGACTTTTAATGAGAATGTAATAAATACTGCAGCTAATCAACTTTGAAGTTGCATGGAATTTGTTGAGCCAGAGAGAGACATTAGTATACATTTATACCAGTGTGTTTTATTTTAAAAAGCCTTTGCCAAAAAAGCAAGGAAGTAAATAAAGAGATATTTGTCCATCTGAAATCAAGTGTCTATGAGAAGGTAAAAAGCAGTGACCACTCAGCTGGATATGTCCAGTGATGAAGAGACTTCTATGCAATACATGTAGCAATTTAAACAGAAATGAGATAGTGTAATGAAAGTATATGTGATATTTCCATTAACAGATATTAGAGCAAACAACCTGCTGAAGCAATAGAAACATCCAAAATAAACCAGCCAAATGAAAACTGAACATGAAGAAGCTTAGATATAATTGAGAATGAGTATAGAAAATTTTTGAGTAGAACAGTGAATATATTTGAAATTGGTGCTACAAACTTCAAATATATCATCAAAACTATCGCAATATACTCACAAGTGAAATAAGTCTGTTAATAAGATTCAATAAACTTACGATAAATATTATTATGAATCAATGTTTTGCATGCCTATAATTCTGAGACATTCTATACTTAGAGAAAATGATAAAAATTGTAGTTTTACAATTGTGGAGGACATAAATATCAGTTAAAAATATTTCTAGTTTGAGTAATAAGGAAATTAAAACAAAATGCAAGAATATTCTAGAAATGCTGCAAGAGATAACCCAGAGTATCAAGCAGACTGAGTGCTTATTAGCCTTTACAAGTTCACAGGTTCTTCTAAATCAACCAGGACATAGTATTAAACTATATGTTCACATACCTAAGGCACAATTGATTATGAGATTGTATTTTGACAAAAGCCTGAGATCAGCTCTAACAAACAAGTCACAAAGTGGGGATAAATTTGACATGAAAAATTAAGATTGATTGAAAATTTGTCTGATGGAAATTGCATCCAAACTTGAGGTACCTCACTCTATGCTTCTCAGAGACTTGTAGAAGACTGACATTATTCTCTAAGAGAGTAATGCAAACCCTTAGTCTGAAAGAAAAATGAATAATATTTAAAGGGAATTTATCTGCCATTATTTGTGAATCCACAGATAGCTTGACTTTCCAGAGCTCTAGCCCTTTTAAGAGCAGGTAGGTACATATGACTTTTTGTAAGCAGAATATTGCAGGATTTTCTACATAAACTTACTAGTGCAAGAAAAATGACTAAAGATTTGGGCATTATGGGTTCCCTAGTGAAATAACTCAACCAGGTAATGCTAAAAAATCTCAAAAAAGAATGTCTGTGTATTTAATATTGCCAAATAATGTGTGTTTGTGTGCATGTGTGTGTGCATGTGTATGTGTGTGTGTGTGTGTATTTAAAATTACCTGCTCTTACAAAAAGAAACTAAGTCTTTTCAGATGCCCATTTTTGAATTGAGTCTGTCAGTTTTCAAGGTCTGACATAATCAGAAATCTTTTTGTAAAGAGAAAAAAAAAAACAATAAAAGCAATAAAAAATGATGCCAAATTTCAAAACAAGATAATAGGAGATTAATCATGGTTAATACATTGCATATTGTTATCTTCAAAGTAGTTGCTCATACTACAAGATATAGGCACAAAAAATTGATCAAACTAACAGCACCGAGAAACTAAGAATAAACCTTTCTTTTCAATGAACTAATAGACATTAATAGTATAATTATCCTAGCATATATATATATATATATATATATATATATATGTATATACTTTTATGAACAGGCACTTTTCAGACAAAGAAGTAGAAATAGAAAATAGATATGTAAAAAGTGTTCAGCATCACTGGTCATTGGAGAGATACAAATTAAAACAATGTTGAGGCTCCATCTCACTCCAAAAGGAACAGCTACCATCAAGCAAGCAATCAACAACAAATGCTGGAGGGGATGTGGGGGAAAAGGGACGGTTTCCACCACTGGTGCGGGTGTAGACTGGTACAGCCACTGTGGAAATCAGTGTGGAGATTCCTCAGAAACCATAAAATTAGATATTCCATTTGACACAGCTATTGTCCTTCTTACTATCTTGCTGAAAGAATTAAAAACACCACACCACAGGGATATATGCACACCCATGTGTATATGGCACTGTTTGTAGTAGCTAAATCTTGGAACCAGCCCAAATGCCCCTCAACCAATGAATGGATAAAAACGGTGTGGCTTTTTTATATATAAAATAGTACTACTCTGCAATAAAGGACAAAGTTGAGACATTTCTGGGTAAGCAGATGTTCCTTCAGACCACACACTTCAGTGAAGTCAATTGGGCACTCGTGAGAACTGCCTTGTTTTTCTAGTGTGAGAAGTTAAAAGTATAAATAAGAACCAAATAAAATAGGAAAATATGTTCAAATAGGAAAGGGAACTAGGGAGGGGCAGGGAAAAGAAGGAAGCGCACAGGAAAAAATGACAGCAGAAGGAAAATTGAGGAAAAAAAGCTTTTGTAAATAAGGAGGGGAAGAGGGGTTGACAGGAGGGTAGGGGAATGACAAAAAAGAAAAATCAAGGTATATCATGTCCAGGTACAAATGCTCTATGGTAAATGTGATCATTATCTTCTAAAATGTACTAATAAACTTAACTGAAAAAAACTAAGGGTCATAAGAAAATACTTTAAAACAAGTAGAATATAAAATGAACAAAACCATATATTAAATTGATACTAAAAGACGAAAGGAAAGAATAGAAACTATGCAGAGCAATCCCTTTCAAGCTGATTGTTTTTGAAGGTTAAAATGATACAGCACTAATGAATCAGCAAGTGGAAGCTGTGAAAAGGAACGTTCAAAGTACAAACATTATTTAACAGACTTTAAATACATAAAAGAACAGAAAGCCTCTAGTATAGTAGAACGAAAACTGGAAATTGTTAGAAGATTCAAAACAGAGAAAATAAGACAAATTCTCTGCAGTTTTCCAGGTTGCACAAAAACAATATAAGTTTCAGAGAGAACAGAAGACAGGGGTTGGGAGTAAGGTCCTTAGATCAAAAGAAAATGATGACTGACGAAGAGGGGTTGCACTTGAGTCAGTGTAGACCCACAGTGAAGTATATCAGTTTCAGACAAGCAGCAGCAGATATTGGCACGGATCCTCACTTTCTTCGTTGACACAATTTTCCACCCTGCTTCCAGGGCAGCGCATCTCCTTGATCATGTGCAACGCTCTGGAAACTCAAGCTCAGCCTGTGCCTGTCTCTTCCGTCCACTTTTATCTGAAATCTTTATATTTAAGTGTCTAAGGGTTTATTCTCAGATACTTCCTTTTTTCCATCTATATTCTTATCCTTGGTGTTTTCTTTCAGTCTCATGGATTAACTTTATATGTTAACTTCCAAAATGGGTTGTGGACTCTAGACCTTTATCTCAGATTCAGCTTGCATTTTTTTTTCTATTTAATACCTTAAGAGAATGTGTTTAAAGTGAGGTCCAATTTTTTTTCTAATTGCAATCTGCCCTTCCTAGGGATGCTCCAATCTCATTTGCTGGTGACTCTATTTTCTCAGCGATTTATCAAAAAATCATGATATCATAGATGAATGCCCATTCGACTTTTGCAAATTCAACCCTTTGGAAAATTCTGGTGCCATTCACAGTGTATCTAAGTTTGAGTACTTTATGCAGTTCAGGCTGAACTTGAGCTCAACTTGTAGCCCAGGCTGGTCTCAAACTCACAAGGATCCACCTGCCTCAGCCTCCCGAGTGCTGGGATTACAGGAGTGCACCACCACGTCAGGTCAAGGTTTGAGAACTTCCAACCATTTTGATTCAAATTTATCTTTCGCTATGGCAGAGCTCTTTATTCACTGTCATACCTAGGAAAAGGTAGATGATTCTCCACTATAACAATTTTCCTGGGGCCTGGGGATTTAGCTCAGCAGCACAGTGCCTGCCTGGCAAGTGCAAGGTCATGAGTTCGATTCCTGGTACCCGAAAACAAACTAGAAAAAAAAAAATTTTCCTAGGAGCTGGGGATATAGCTCAATCTCGTAAGCACCTGCCTGGCAAGTGCAAGGTCGTGAGTATGATTTCCGGTACCGCAAAAAACAAAAAACAAAAAACAAGAAAAAAAAACAATTTTCCTGTTAAGTGAATTACAGTCTTCTGACTACATAAAATGTGTGGGTTCTTCTTATTATATAGGTGCCTTTGGCTGAAGGAATTCCTGTGTAGGACTTAGTGTGAGCATTTCTCAGCAAGGTTTATAGGATACCAGCGCTGGGTTCTGAGTTCTTCTCAAGAATTCTGCTTTTCTCAACTTAAATTTGGTCAAAAATCAGAGAAAAGAGGAAAAGATAATGCACATGGCTTCTATCACCTATGTAGTATGTGTAAAATAAACAAGGGAGAATAAGGTGAAGAGATATTGTGATTCATATTTTTATTTTATTGCTCCTGTGTCTTATTTTTTGTTGGGGAAAAGAGGTGGAAAGTGATAATGGAATTGAAGAACATCATAAATTTCTATTATATTATATGGGTTCTCTATTTTATATTTTGCTTTTTTCAGGAGGTACTGTAATGCATTATTATCATACTCCACAAAAATATGTATGTTTAGTATTTCATCCTAGTTCTGTTGTAAGTTCTGACCAGATTACTCATATCTTGATGAAAAACTTTATATCCACATATGGTGAAAGTTTTGAAACCAACCTTCATTTGCTGGTCTACATATAGTCCCTTCATGCTTTCACTGAATTCAGTGAGATTTATGAAGTTAGTGTTAGGAAGTGTAGATGTTCACCAAACATCAATTTTTGACAAAAATTCAGCTGTGCAAATCTTTTCCAAAATATTTAACCTCTCCATTTTAATATTTTCAACTGTAAACCAGGATAATGTTATATTTATATTACAGAATTGTGGATCAGATGAATTAATGTATATTAAATATTTAAAGCAATGCCTTGGTAATTGTTATGACTATTTTCTATTAGCATAATTTTTAAAATTTGACTTTATTCCTATAACACGTAAAGTCTTTCTGCAGACTGCAAGGGAAATTATTATTTTTTTTATTGTAAAAGTAAAATGAGGAAAACTTTCAGAGACAGACAACATTTTACAAAATACCAAAGGAACAGTACAGACAGTATGGAGTTACAAACAAAGTGGTAGGGAATTAACAATGCTTTTTGCATTGTTGTATTACATATTGATATCTTCAAAGTGGTTTCTCATGAAAACAGATATGGACATGTAATGCTGATCAACCAAAAACTCATTGACAGTTTCTTTCAGCAAAGAAATACAAGACAGTAGAACAGCCATGTTGACTATTCTGAATATACATACATGCAAAATTTCTCCTT
>NW_004955426.1:15793672-15799720 GCF_000276665.1 Chinchilla lanigera
CATGGTCTGCAAACAGAATAGCTACCCCTGCTTTTTCCTGGGTTCCTGTTGCATGAAGGATTGTTCTCCATCCTTTGACTTTCAGTGTATGGATTTCCTTTTCAGTGAAGTGTGTTTCCTGTATACAGCATATTGTTGGATTTTGTTTTTTAATCCACTCTACCAGTCTGTTTCTTTGACTGGAGAATTGAGGCCATTAACGTTTATGGTTACAACCGATATGTATTGTTTTATCATTGTCATGTTTGCAAGGGAAATTATTAAGGTTTGCTACAGATACCAAAAAGAGCAGATGTTTAGTTCCTGAAGTAAAACGTTGTAGTATTTTTATATTATTGATGCACACCCTCTTGTACACATTAAATAATCTCTAGATTACTTATAAAACATGAAACACTGTAAATCTTATGCAAATAGCTATTACACGGTATTTTTTAGGGAATGATGTCAAGAATTAACTCTTAAAAGTTCAGTAGAAACACAATTTTTAAAACTATTTTCAGTAGGTGGTTGATTTAATCTGTGGTTGCAGAGACCACAGATAAATAGAGCAGATTGGGTTGTGTCTGCCCCTAGTTAATTCCTAAACTCATGCCCTATTAAAACAAGGACTCCACTGGAAAAATGTAAATTAATGATGAAGAGATTCATCTTAGAATTCCAAAAAGAAGATAATTGCAGACCACAGTTTTGGGCTCCCTCTCTTCTAAGTTTCCATAAAAGAGTATTTCTTGATAGATTCCCTACTACGTATTCATATTTAGCAGAGGAAATATTCTTGGCGATGATAGAGAATAAAATGATAAGGAAATAATTAAGGTAATTCTGGGAAGGGAAAGCAGTGTCATAGTTGAAATAACTCCTTATTTATTTTGAATTTTCTTTATCACCATTTCTCGCTGGGTACATTATCAACCTGGAGTAAATCAATGAAATACTCCATAAAAGCTTGAGCATTTGGTCTATGTGTTAAAAACAATGGACCAGTTAAACTTGGTTTCCCTAATCATTAACTTTTACAAGACATTGGATTCTTTTAAACCTCCTTTTCCACATGTAAAAAAATGTCTATCTTTATTGGTATTGTAGGTTTTAAAAACCACTCCATCTCTCATTCTCTCTTCATGTTTCAATCAAATCTCTGTAGATAAAATATTTTTTTCCTAGAGTTCAGATTGGTACAGGTCTTCTGAGCAGTACACTGTACTATTTCCTACAGGTTGCATTTATATGATAAATAAGCTTATCGCTGCTTATAATTTACTAATTCACCTGCAGAATCTGTGGTTTAAGCACCTTCTCTCCAGCTCTGCTCTTCCAAAGATCTGTGTGAAGGTTTTCTATGAGTCCTTCGCTAACACTCTCTTGGCTGTCACCTCTGAATATCTTTAGTACATGCTGAGCCTTAGGCAAAAGCAGAGCATGTATTTAGATGTCAAGCAGCATGTGTACTCCAAGGCAGAGCAATCACGTTGCCATTGAGCTGGACTAGGAGAATCGGTCCTAAAGCACTGGAAGTTTTCAAACTTACCAGCTATAGTTTGGCTACAGAGAATGGCCAACTTGGATAAAGGGCTAAGTAAAATTTTATATTGGTTCTCATTTTCAGCAGAAAAAAGAAATTCATTGCAAATCGTAAGCTTTTTCCTCAATGACTTCCATGGCTTATGAAAGTACTGGCAATAAGACATGGCAAAATCGCAAGAAGAATTGGCAGAGCAATTTTAATTAAATTAACATAGCAATCTTCCTAAGCTTAATTATTCAAATTAACTGCAAGCTTCTATGGATGCAACAGAGCAGCAGCCAAGCCCTGAGTAGATCAGAAAGGTTTAGTATTATATTTCCCTTTAAATTGCATTAGTAGTGCATAAAGAATCTAATTATTTGAGGTTATAAATGACTCCAGTAATCGATGACTTCCTACATAAAATGATCTTGTAGTCATCTTAATTAGTTTCACATGTTATTTAAAAGCTACATGGAAGTGAATATAGTTCACATTACAGTATTAGAGAAAACATCATTTGCCTCAGTTTTCCAATCTATTCTTCAAGGCTACTTAATAGTAAAGAAATGTTATTATAGAGCTAGACAGGATTGAAAGTCACTCATGTGTGTTGGAAAGCCCCCACACAGACATAAATTTTTACATTTTTTTTTTGTCCTTTTGAGACTGAGTCTCTCTATGCAGTTGAGGGTGGCCCTGAATGCCAAATGATCCTCCTGCTTCAGCCTCCCAGGTGTTGGGATTACAGGCCTGCACCACCACACCTTATACTTTTTTAAACTGAGAAACTTTCACTTCATAAACCTGGAGAATTTAGGGCTTGAGTACTTAAAATAGTTGGGAAATTAATTAGAACAGAATAATGAATTCTTCGAGTTTTATAAATAGGTGGAAATTGGAAGAACATTCCAATTGGCTGTACATTCATGTTTCTTTCCATAGAAGATCAAATCATTCTTGGAGTGTACAGTTGTGTTCATTTTTCATTACTATAATAAATATTTGAGCCAAGCATCATATCAAGAGAAAAGTTTTATCTTGGCTCTGCCAATTCATGATCAGTTGCTTCAGTGCTTTGGGCATTTTTTGAGCCTTCACCTCATGGCAGGAGAATATATGGCAAAGCAAAACCACTTAAGAGTGACAGAGAGAGAGAGAGAGTGAGAGAGAGAGAGAGGGAGAGAAGGACCTAGATCTCATAATTGTCTTCAAGATCAAATCTCCAGTGACCTACAGATCTCACCCTAGACCCCATCTTTCAAGGTCTCTAAAACATCCCAGTAGACTCAAGCTTGATACCAGGCTTTTAAAACTTGGATTTTTGGAGAACATTCCAGCTCCAAACTATAACCAGAGTACTGAAGTAAAAGTAATTTGGGGTAAAGGCCAGTTTGAAGAATGGTAAGCACTTTAGGGGACCTCATTGCCTACATGTGTTCTTGGTAAGCCAGAAGGAAATATCTGTGAATGATTCTCTGAGCTAGTTTTGTATTACCTTTCATTTTACTATCCCTGTACCTAACCGTGAGCTTGGTAGAGTTCCCTAGGGCCTGACAGCACTTGAGTGAGCACTGCTGAACAACATAACCCACAACTACAGCAGCATCTTCTCTTGTTCCAAGAGAGTACATTGACTGAAAAATTGACAATCGAAAAATAGATCTTCTATTTAACTATAACCTATTTTCCTGTGCACCTAACAATTTGAAAGGCTACATTATTTGTTTTTATTTTCAGATATTTACTTTGTATTTAAAGATGTCATTTCCTATAGTAATGTATGTTTACAATATGACCTAGCTATACTACTTCTGTTAGATATCTAAAGGAAATGAAATCAATAAACACTAGGGTTACCGGTGTTCTCACCTTCATTGAGACCCTATTCAAAACAACTAAGGGATGGAATCCTATGTGTTCTTCAGAAGATGCAGAAATTGGTAAAGAAAAAGTGTGTTTTCTGGATTTGACCAGGAACAAAATGGGAGAGAATGTGAAAATTCATATTAATAGAAACTAAATGTGTGTGTGAGAGAAAAATTAAGTCAGATTCAGGACATCTATTATCTTTGTCTCCTAGACTTGAAGCTAAATTGATACCACACTGGACAATGTTGTGCCCATCTCTTGACTATAGGGAGAACCTGAAATAAAATCAAGACAAGGAGAAAATCAGTTTAGCAGTTTAAAGACTTCTGAGCAATGGAATACCCTCTCCGTGAACAAGATAAAGTGATTCACAAATAATATAGTAGTCCATTTTGCTGGGCAGGAAAAATTATACCAAATGGAAGGAACACCATCACACTGCTGTAGATGTAGGAATGAGTTTAATGTGGCCAAGAAAATATAAAGGCAATTGAACATATATGAAGCAAAGGAAATTAATAAATCAGAATCAACAAGATGTGCAGATAATATCTGTCCTCATAGGTCATAGAAAATATTTTCTTTTACTGAGAAATGGGAAGTCAGTGGGTGATGAACAGTGATACATTAGCATACTCACACATGGACACATCTTAAATTGGCACTTAGGACACTCGGTGGAGTGACTTCCCTTGTAGAATAGAGATGGATGGAGGACAATAGGGATGTAGGAAACAATTTCAAATATTGTTGCAGCTTTCTAGTGGAGAAACATGCTGCAACTTGTTATGGAATTTATTTTATGAAGAGGTTTGCTCTCAGAATGAGGTCTTATTTTATTTCTTGTATCATATCACCTAAATATTAATTACACTAAACTTAAGAGTGCTGTAATATGGCTTAGAAATCATTCAACATGTTAGATAGAATAACCTGTGGGAAGTGCAAGATATTTAATCATAAAAATTTCCTTTGACTAGATTCTAATTTGACATACAACATTTTAA
Source organism: Chinchilla lanigera (assembly GCF_000276665.1). Lineage (NCBI taxonomy): Eukaryota > Metazoa > Chordata > Mammalia > Rodentia > Chinchillidae > Chinchilla > Chinchilla lanigera. The sequence goes on from NW_004955426.1 coordinate 15,798,059, forward strand.
TTAAATTTTGTACATTAAATGAAAGCTAGAAAATTACTGATGCAATAGAAATTATGATCAACTAAAGCATTTAACCTTCAGAAATTAATGAATCCATGCTAACAATATGAAATAACTTGGTATTTACATGGTTGCAAGTGGGCAGCTTCCAGACATCAAATTAGAGGAATTCAAACAGTATATTTTATTTCTAAAGAAGACTCTTCTAATGTGTAAAATATGAACAGTGAAAGATATTCAAGTTGAACTCTTTTTAGAAGTTACATAAGGAAGCACCCTGTATTTCCTTAAACTACACCCCTCAATTTCATGTTTAGCTATTTATCATCATGCTGAAAGCCTGTATCAAGGTCCTTTCTGAAATACAGTCAACATGTTTTTTATGTGAAGCAGGAAGCTATTACACTTCTTTTTCTACTGTAGCTTAGAGGAATTTCCTTTTACTTTTCAAAGAAAAGATTCCCATGTAAGTAACACCAATCTCAGAGTTGTTTGTAGAAAGAGGAAGTGCGGTGAATATTTGTGCATGTTGGGACTAGGATATTGCTCTCCTGTATCTTCCCCCACTTGAGACAATCATGAGCTCAAGGGTGTATATATTATTTGCTTCTAGAAACATAGTCATACTTCAAAAGTCAACACTTCAGAATGGAAGTCATTATTAGATCTATTTACTTATCACATAATATAAAACATAAATGTTCAGGAACACAGGACCATTTGTAGTGCAAAATTTAGTATTAGAGGCCTTAAGGGAGATAAAACCTGTCTTGACTTTTGATGAAAAATATATATCAGAGTTCATTATTATTGTTTTAAATGAGATGAAGTACGCACAGGGTAAAATTTACTTCTTCAAAATGTTCTGTGTAATTGGGTGAATTTAGTGTATTTACAAACTTTCACAGCCTTCACCACTGATTTCACATCATCTCTAATACCCTAAAAGGGAACAATGTATCTATTAGCAGTTTTTGTACATACTTCTTTTTTTCATCATTCATAATCTCCTTCCTATTCCTATGAATTTACCATTTCTAGATGGTCTCTTCTTATTGACACATGTTTGCAGTACATAATGATGTTATTCCTTGCATGGTATAAGTAGAGTCATGCAACATCTGTTTATTTTATCTGGCTTCTTTTACCTACCTTGATATTTTCAAAGTTCCAATATTTTGTGTTGTGTATATGCATTTCCTGATATTTTATAGCTGAAAAATATATAGCTCTAATATATTTTGTGTATATAGTTATCAGCTGTTAGTTATACTTTTTTTCTTTGGAATATCATGGTAAATACTTTACTATATAAATACTTTATATAAATATTGCATGCAGGATTTTGTGTATACAGATGTGTCCAATACGGTAAAATTGTACAATTACTGAGAATTTGTGGACCATAGAGTAATTTTATGGCAAAAATTTTGAAGAACTTTCAAACTGATTTTCTGAAGACCTTCACTATTACATTCCCCCAAACAATAAACAATGCATCCAATTTTTCCACATCTTTGTAATTACTTGTTAACTTCCATTTTTGTAAAAATTATACACCTGGGGAAAGATTAAGTGGTATAACATTGTGGCTCACATTTCACTTTCCTTATGTCTAATAGTGTTGAGATTCATCTCTGTGCTCATTTGCTTTTTATAGCT
>NW_004955426.1:15799820-15800946 GCF_000276665.1 Chinchilla lanigera
CTCTCTGCCTACCCCTATGTCTTCAAGGTTTTTACCTACTTCTCTTCCAATAGATGTACTGTTTCTGGTTTAATATTGAGGTCTGTGAAGCATTTTGACTTGAGTATGGTGCATGGTGATAGGCTTGGGTCTATTTTCAGTCTTTGGCAGGTAGCAAGCCAATTTTTCCAGCACCATTTATTAAAGAGGCTATGCTTCTTCCAGTGATTTTGATTGGCCCCTTTTTCAAAGATTAGGTGGCTGAGTATGTTTTTGGTTGTGGCTCTTTCTTCCAGTCTGTTCCATTGATCCTCAGGCCTATTTCTTAGCCAGTACCAGGAGGATTTTATGACAGTAACTTTATACTATAATTTTAGGTCAGAGATTGTGATTCCACCTGCCTTGTCCATGTTGCCCAGGATTGCTTTTGCTATTCTGGGTCTCTTCTGGTTCCAGATGAATTTAGGGCATATTTTCTCAAGATCTGTGAGGTATGCTAACGGTAGTTGAAAGGGAATTACATTGAATCTGTACAGCAGTTTTAGAAGTATGGCCATTTTCACAATGTTGGTTCTTCCTATACACGCAAGGAATATTTTTCCATTTACTGAAATCTTCTTCGATCTCTTTTTTCAGAGTACTGTAGTTTTCATTGAAGAGATCTTTGACTTCTTTTGTTAGATGGATTCCTAAATATTTCAATTTATTTGATGTTATTGTGAAAGGAATGGTTTCCTTAATTTCTCTCTCAGTCTGTTTGTTGTTTGTGTAGAGGAATGCTATCCATTTCTAGGGGTTGACTTTGTATCCAGCTACACTGCTGAACTTGTTGATTAATTCAAGGAGTCTTCCTGTGGAGTTTTTGGGTGTTTCATATAAAGTATCATGTCATCTGCAAATAGTGATAGTTTTACTTCTTCCTTTCCTATCCTTATTCCTTTTACTTCTCTCTCCTGTCTAATTGCTCTGGCTAGTTTTTCCAGAAGTATATTGAACAGCAGCAGTGACAGCAGACATCCTTGTCTTGTTCCCGATTTTAAAGTAAAACCTTTCAGTTTTTGTCCATTGAAAATGATGTTAGCTGTTGGCTTGCCATAGACGGCTTTGATCAGGTTAAGGTAGAGGCCATCTATTTCTATTTTCTGTA
>NW_004955426.1:15807788-15818605 GCF_000276665.1 Chinchilla lanigera
AAACCAAATATTTCACTCATTTTTACTTGAATTTCTAGACTTTTAACCTTGTGCATTGTCACCTAAAATGAGATTTTTGCAATTTATGGATGGGGCCAGGGATATAGCTCAGTGGCACAAGTACCTGTTTGGCAAACACAACATCCTGAGTTCCATTCCCGGTACCAAAAAGAAAAAAAAAAACATTTTGTAAGTGGTAAAACTCTGCCTTGTAATTGGAAAATTTAGTCCATGTACTTTAAAAGCAATTATTGATAAAAATAACTACACATAGTAAATTGTTTGTAAACTGTATATATTTGTTCCTCAATTTTTATATTACAATATTTTTTAAAAAAATTTTTAGTCTACCATTTGGAGCCTCTTCTTTCAGTGTATTTTCTGGTTATCTTCTTGCAAGTCACTTCTAAGGATGCAGATTTTATTTTACATATTAAAGTATAATAATACCAAATTTAAATACAATGTAAACATTTCTTGTACATACAGTACCTCAACCTTTGTGTTTTTTGCATATTAACCTATTTACACAGATTTGCAATTACTATGTTTTATATTTACCTCTAATTAATAAAAGAAATCAAAAGCTACAAAACAAAATGTATGATAATATTAGCTTTTATATCGATTTGAGCAGCTATTTTGTTGTTATTGTTTCTTCATATAATTTCAAAAAATTGTCTAGTATCATTTTATCTCTGTTTGAAGAGCTTCCTCTATGAATTTTTTAAGAAATAATGATCTCCCTAAGCCTTTGTTTATGTAGAAATTTCCTAATTTTTCTCCATGCTTAAAGAATAGTTTTGCTGGATATGCAAAACCAGTTTGAATCTTATTTTTCAATTCCATTTTTCTCAGCACCGTATATTTCATCACATGTTTAGGTTCTGATGTGAATCATCTGCTAAGCTTAATAAAGATCATTTTTATGTGATGAGTGACATCTGTATTGCTCTTCTGAAGATTCTCTCTGTGTCTTTGGCTTTAATTTGATTATACTATATCAATATAAATAATCTTTTTGTTTATCACGGTTGAAGTTCATTGAAATTCTTGAATATTTATATTTATATCTTTAACATAATTTTAAAATCATATGTCTATTATTTCTTAAAATATGTTTTCTAGTTACTCCTATCTTTCTTTTTAAATTGCCTGGGCACATATGTTCATGCATTTGATATTTCCCTCGAGTCCTTCAGATTATTTGCATTTTTCTTATATTTTTCTGCTTTTAATAGTGCCCAATATTCAAGTTTTCTGTTTTTCTTCTGTTTGATCAAATCTGCACTTTGATAGCCCTTAGGAAACTTTTTTTTAAAAATTCAGCTATTTTATATTGAGTCCCAGGTAGTCTCTTTGGTATCTTTTGAGATGTCCTATCTCTTTCTGTATATGCCTTATATTTTTCATACATTCATTTGTAATTCCCCTTAGTTATTAGCACGTTTTTCCCCACACATTCAGGATATTTAAAACAGATGATTGAATGTATTTACCTAGTAATTTCTATGTCTGTAATGATTTAGAGATAGTTTCTTAGCAATAGATGTAAATTTATTATTTAAAACTTAAGCTTTCTAGTAATATAATCTGATGTCTCTGAAAATAAAGTTCTCCCTACTGTCTGTATTTGATATCGAGTGTCCACTACTATTTCTTTTCCCTTATCTCTTCAGCCAGCCCATGACCTGAAAGACATCTGGATCCATAAATGAAGAGAATAATGAATACATAAATGAATCATAAAGCTGTACCTCTTTGAGTTATAAAGTCACATATAAATAAATATATGCTGGTAGAGAAGCTTTGGTCACCTGAGGAAGCTGAAAGAAAGACAGGATTTGTATTGCTCCCTTGGGAAATCATCAGACTGAGCAAAACACACACTCTCAAACCTTGAAGAAGTTTTAGTGCAGTGTGTGTGTACTTGTTCCAAAGTTTATGTTGCAGCTTAACGTCCACTGTGTGGTATTAACAGATGGGGCCTTTGTGAAAGTGCTTACAGTATCAGACCTTCTGAATCTTGAATGAATTGGTACCTTTTAAAATAGTGATAGGAGCACAAGTCTCAATGGACAAATCCTAGAAACAGTCCATATGTCCATCAATGGAAGATTGGATGAAGAAAGCGTGTATTTCTACAAAATGGAGTACTACTTTGCCACAAAGAAAAACAAGTCATTTGTAGGATAATGAATCCTACAAATCCTATACTTTAAGAGCATAATGTTAAGTGAAAAACAATTAAACACATGAGTTTAAATATTGTACAGTATTCCTTATATGAGAAAGCCAAATTATAAATAGAGAGCAAAAAAAAAAAATAGCTAACAGGAATTAGGAGGATAGCTTAATCTCAAAAACGAATAAGATCAGGAAATCAATTCATCTGAAATATTCTGTTCAATTTTCCAGAAGTCATTGTCTATAAATCTTGCTTATTTAAATATATGTTTTACTAATTTAATCTCTTTACCTATAAAATGCTCATAAAGATTTTCTATTTCTTGTTGAGAAAGCTTCTTACATTTTACCTATAGAAGAATTTTTCCCATTTGATCTAAATTATGCAATTTATGGGTATACAATGTCTTCTAGTAATGTCTTATTATTTCCTCTCTGTAAAGTCAGTGATAAGGTTCATTATTTCACATTGGAGCAAAATAAAGTGAGGCTTTTTCATCTTTGCTTTGTTATCTAAAGATTTATCAATTTAGTTAACTTTTTAAAACATCCAATTTTATGTACTCTTGGGGAGGATATGTAGCTTAGTGGTAGAGTGCCTGCCTACCATGCTTGAGGTCCTCGTTCCAACCTCAGCAGTCCAAAAACAATTACGTGTTTTTATTTACTTTAAATCATACTATCTAATACAGTATCTGTACTATAAATTTTATCATGTCCTTTCACTCTTTGATTTCATTTGCTCTACCTTTTCTAGTTTTTAATTATGAATATTGTTATTGATTGAATTTTTTACTATAGCATTTACATCTTTGAATTTCTCATGAGCAATGCTTTATTAGAATATGAAAGTGTTTAGTAGGTTATGTTTTCTTGTTTTGCTCAACCCAAGTTGTTTTATAATTTTATTTCTGATTATTTAATTTACCCCATAATTATTTTCAAATACGTTGTTTAACTTTTCAGATTTCTTTAGGAGAAAATATTTTCTATGATTTCACAGATTTTGTGTATTTGATTTGACTATGTACCCTGTTGATGTTGGGTGTCATACTTTACAGACATGTATTAGTTCTATGTGATTTACTCTGTTGTTTTGTCTTCCATGTTATTATTGATTCTATTCTTAAGTTTTCTCTCCATTACTTAAAGCAGGAAATTGAAATGCCCTGATGTTACTATTTCATTATGTATTTCCCTTCAATAGAGCTTTTGTTTTAGGTACCCTGGACATGTGATATTATGTACCTCTATGTTTTTCATTCTTATGTATTTTAGTACATTAACCGTGTTCAACTTACAAAGTATTCTCCTTTGTTCAACTTACAAAGTATTCTCCTTTGTATCTACAACAATTGCTGTACTGAGACCTGATATTTTGTGTTATTATTCAGTACAGGATATCTTTTGGTTACCCTTGATGGTACCTTATGTTCTTTTTAATCCCCATCTTTTTAAACTATTGTGTGATTAAGTCTCAAATGTATCCCCTGTAGGTAAAATATCAGATATGTAAATAAATGAATAGATAAATATTATTTTTTTCCCTATCTGTAGGCATAGGACTCCATCAGGCAGGCATACTGTAAGGATGGTCCCCTTAAGAATGAGAGAAAGTTAACCTAGGCCAGTGTTGACAAACCTGTGGCATGAGGGCTGCAGCAGGCTATCTGTATCATTGAAAGCTCTAAAGGATTTGCTATCACTGACCTAGGCTTTCAGCAATTAGCCTGAAGCCCAGATATTCTCAAAAATTAGCTAAATTTCTCTTTGTATGAACTTTTCTGAAAAGAACAGGCAAAAATAAAACTTTCCAACTCCTGACCAAGACTTTCTTTATAAACCCGTGGCAATGAGCTGATACCTAGTCAGAAAGAGCAAAGCTGGAGAAATGAAAACAACCAAGATCCCATAACCACATGAAATAGGACCTTTGCCCAAGTCACCAGCTCTGTGTAACATGCGCCTCAAAGTGGCTTTGTACTTCTTTGATCTGCAAATAAATTTTATTTCACTTTGCACCATTTCAGCGTCCTCATCTTCTTTCTACTGCAGATACCAGCCCATGAAAGCAGAAAGTTGGGTGAAGACCATGAAAGCAGAGAGCTGGGTAAAGGCCCTACATGTCCATCTGAGTATATATGCATTCTGATTGCAAGTTTTAGTTCAATTATTTTGATATAATTACTAGTGGAATTTGTTTCTTTTCTATATATTTGTGCCCACTTAATTATTCTTTCCTTTAACTATTGCTTTCTTTTGTATTAAATAAGTATTTTTATAGTGTATTATTTGTATTAATTGGTTTTAGTCACTATATTTTTGAAGTATTTTCTTGTTATCCTCATTATATCCTCAATTCATATTTTGTAGAAATTTCTTCATATATATAGGAAATTATTGAAATGAAATAATTTATTGAAACAGTTTCAATAAATATTGAAAAATTCTTTCCTCAATATTTTCATTCCCTTGTGCTTTTGTGCTATTATTTATTTAATTTTCCATCTTCACACACTTTCTGAACATTCACAAAGATTCTTAAATTTTTATTTTATTTAAATTATCATTTAATTCATAAAGATCATAAAGGAATTACAAACATTGCAAGTGCAGTGTTACTGGTTTATGTACTCGCCTGTATTGTTGCTCATGTAAATTGGATCATTGCTCTTGTAATTCATTTCAATCTACAGGATTAGCACCATACTTCTGTAAAGTAGGTCAGCAAAGAAATTACTTTTATTATGTCTGGGAATCTTTAATGCTTTCCCTTTTATTTCATTCTTATTTGAGGTATCACTTCTCTGGATACGGATTCTTCTTACACAATCTTATATTTTCTCCTTTGTATTATGTACTTCCAGTCCATTCTGGCCTCAATTATTTCTTGCATATACTTAGTTGTTAATCTTATTTGTGAACTTATTCTTGATAAGTTCTGTTTTGATAATTTCTATTCTCTTGACAGTTTCATTATGAGGTGTTTAGGTATGGATCTCTTTTAGCATATCCTGATATAGCTATTTTGTCTTAAGTGATAAAACGTATTTCATCAAATTTGAGAACTTTAAATATTTAAAATGCATAACTCCTGGTTGAAGCCTGCATGTTATTTTTAACTTTCAAGTTTGACTGTTAGCCATTATGAAGGAAGTTTCTGATTGCCATAATAGGAGAAAACTAGCCTCCACATACCAAAATACATCTATATATTGACCTCAGTAAAGGGAATAAGAATTAAGATTTCAGGGCTCCACCAGATGAAGTGTTTTACACCCTGACTGTCCTAGTCCAGTATCATTCTTTCCCAGGTCTCTTTTTAAACCCTTCATCAAAGTCTTTTTATAGATGCTTTTATAAAATTCTGGTAGGAAAAGGAAGAAGGCTATAGGATATTTTCCTTCACTCAGACTCAGTATGAAGGTCTTCTCCACTTCTAATTCTCTCTTGCCAGCACATACCCCAACATTAGGGTTCAAACACACTGCAAGAGCTTTCTGTCCCCAGGGGACAGGGATGCCTTAAACAATAAGAAAGCTTTCAGATTTCTATTAATCCACTTCAGCCTCATTAGCTATGATATTCCACTGGGAAAAAGGAACAGAGGATAATAAATATTCTCTCCTCTTTTATTCTCTTGCTTATATAGTACTTCAGGACTTTTTTCACTGTTTGTCTTATTCTTTTAAATTTTTCTCTGCCCAGTCAATGCACTATTCTTTCTTTGTATTTGTCTTTCTTTTCTTCTGTCTCCATTAAATCTGCATTGTTATACTTCATGGCATGTTAAAGGTTAGATTGAAAATATCCTTAAATGTCTTGATGTTTGGGAGATCATGAGGGAACTATGCTCATCAGTGATAATCCAGTAATGAGTGCATAGCTACATGTGTATGGCCCGGTCAGAGCAGATGGGTCACCAGAGGTATAGCCTAGAAGGGTGTGTGTTTTCCCCAGCTTCACCCTCTCTTCCTGCTTCCTGTCTGCCATGGGATGAGCAGCTGTCTTCTGTCATCCTATTCTACCATGGCGTTTCTACCTTGGAGCCAATTCTTCAGAAAATAAATCCATTTGTAAATTGAGTCAAAATAGACATCTCCTCCTTTATGTTGAGGATGTAAGGTTTTTTGTCCTTGTTATGAAGAAAAACTACTACAGCAGAAAATAAGTACTGGATGTGGGGGTCCTTGTAGCAACTGTTCTGATATGTGGTTTTAAAGCCTTTGGAAAATGTTTGTTTAGAAGTATTTGTTGATCTTGGCTAGACAACTCCTAGCATGGTTAAGCCAAATATGGTAAGTGATTCTGGTTGGCACTTAGGAAACCAAAATACTATAGCAGTGTGAACAATAAAAGCTAGGCTGATGAAGTTTCATATGGGAATGAAGACTCTATTAAGGACCGGGGATACAGCTTAGCAGCACAAGCATCTGCCTGGCGAGTGTAAGGTCCTGAGTTCGATTCCCGGTACAAAAAAAAAAAAAAATCTTTTCGAAAAAGAGCTACAAGTAATCTGTGTTTTATTTTGTCAAGAAATTTATTTACATTTTGTTCCTGTCCTAAGACTTTGCATGAGGCTAAATTTAAAAGTGGCAAACTGAATTGGTGGGAGAAATTTCTTTCCTTTTTTTTTTTAATAAAACAGTATAGAGAACAATAAAATGATACAGAAGAAAAAAATTACAAATCAGCTTAATTTTCAGTTCATGGCATGGGTAGAACTGATTGATTTTAGACAAAGTACAGGGGAAATCCAAAGGAACAAACAGATGTAAGAAATTTAGCAGAAAGATAGAAACATCAAAGTTGGGTCCATGGACATCAAGCTTTCTGAAAAGAGTAGCACTGAAAAGAAAGCAAGTATTTCCCATCAGAACAAAAAGGAAGATGGCTTGAAGATTTCTCTGCAATCAGCAAGACCCTTCATGAAATGTAAACTTTTCTTTGAGAAGAGAGCTCCTGGGCCCTAGGTGGAGAAGCTCTGCAAAGATATTTGGTTCCCCAGAATTCATTTCACCATACACAGCCATCCACACACTTGGAGGCCACTTCAGTCATTGTGCAAAGGGCCCTGACTACTGCTTGTGCTGGCTTCAGACTTAGACCCACTGACAGAGTTCTGGTTTTATAAGCATACCGGATTCAAGAGTGGTGAGACCAGGGAGGCCTCCATCCAGATTTCAGAGGAAGACCAAAGAGACCAGGCAGTGTGCCACTGCAAGGCAGTAGGAGTTGTGAGAGTAAAGCCATAGGTTCAATAGACTTCAGTAGGTGAGAAGTGAGAGCAACATGGAATATCTTCTGAAGAAAACCACAAGCAGTGAGCACAGAAAGACCAAGAAAGAAATCATGTAGGCTTTAATACTTCCATGGCACAAGGATGAGGTTACCTGCACCGTTAGGAGTTCACATTATATCACCACAACCTTTTGTAAGATCCCTTTCTGTTCTACTGCTTGTCCCTTTTGAAATGGAAAGATTTGCCTAGTGCCATTGCATACTAGAAGTAGTTAACTTCCTTTTTGATTCTGAAAGGGGCTCACAGCTGAGTTTCAGTGGCTTGGACTTTTCAATAATGCTAAATCTGTTAAGGTGTTGTCATTTCTGAGAGAAGGACTAAATTCATTTTGCCTAATGAACCTTTTAGGGGAAAGGGACAAACATTACTGTTTAGATCTAAAATGCCCTCCAAAAGTCTCATGTGTTTGGAAGTTATTGAACCATGAGGCTGTGAAACTCCTTAGTGGATAAACCTACTAGTGAGTTCATAGATGTTCGGAGGTAAAGTCTGGTCAGAGAATGTGGATCATTTGGAGTATGGCTTGGATGAGTCTATATGTTTTCCTGTACCTTCCCTTCTCTCTATTTCTGTCTGCCACAAGGTGAACAGCTTTCCCCTGCCATACACTTCTTTTGTGGTATTTCTGTTTTGAAGTCAGTCATCCATGGACTAAATCCTTTCAAGGCGATGAGCCAAAACAAATCTCTCTTCCATTAAATTGTCACTGTCAGGTGTTTTTTGTACCCTGTGATAGGTAGGGAACAAATGCATGGGATGTGTCAGATTTCCCAGTACCTGCTAATTGTCTTCAATGTTCTTTTCTGTTTCTTAGGATGAATTACTTCAATGAGCTGTCTTCAGTTATTTCTGTCCTCATCCAAATGACATGAGTCCAGAACTCCTTCCGTGAATTTTTCTTATAATTCATCTTGATTTTCAACTTCTGAATTAACTTGTTGTTATGTTTTAATAATTTCCATCTTGTTATTCATCAACTGTATTCAATAAGCATTTTTAAATACTTTGATTTAGTACTTTAGACATTTTTCCATAAATTCTCTGAGCATATATAAAGTAACTGATTCATTGCTTTTATCTACCACACACTATCTGGCTTCCTAGTTGCACATTTTATTGAGTAATTTATTTCTATCAATGGAAAATATATTTTGGACAATCTTCTATGTTTGAAAATATATTTATCAAATAATATAATTTTAAAGGTCCAGAAATAAAATCTATCCAGAAAGCACTGTTGCTATTTGTTTGAACAGGAGATTTTGTGCATTATGTTGTTCGTATTTTCTTGTGATTATATTGCCAGTCATTCATCTGTTTGAACAGTTTAGAGGACAGATGATGATCCTACAGTGATTTTCTTCAAATCTTATAACTAATGAGAATGCCCTTTCTGCCATTGCTATGTTTATTGCAGTAGACCTACAATCATCAGCCAAGTACTCAGACCGACACTTGTGCATGGCATTTTAGGCACTAAGGATTGTATCTAAGCTATTAAAAGGCAATTAACATCTCCTTCCCCAGTTGTTCCTTGTTTTCAGCCAGATGTTTGCACCAGCTTTTACCTGTTGTCATAGGAATCTGTAATATTAATCACCTGCAGCTTTTTGCTGTCAACAAGTTTCCTCCTGGAAAATTCATCTCAGGTTGATGAAGTTTGAGTTTGGCTAAGGCAATTTTTCTTTAGCTTAGAAATTTACCAGTTCAAATACTGACCATTAAAGGACTGCTTCGCTGTGCCCATTTTCTAACTCCAGTGACTATCAGGCTGATGGTTTTCCCTGTGATTTAACGCTATTGGCTTTCTAGTCTTCTCCAAAGGAGAGAAAGGGGAAGACTCAAGTAACTGTCATTGCACTCATGCTTACTAATATTTTAGAGATTCATTTATACACAGCATTCTTCATTATTCACTCACTGGAATGCCACAATATTTTGATTAATTTCTATTGTCTGTAAAAGTTTCCTCTAACCAATTATTTCACTGGTCTATTTTTATTGATAACACAACTGAAATAATTTCACAATCAACCAATTTTTTCTGATATCAACTTTTTATTAGTTATGAAAAGTGTTAATTTGATTCAGTTGGTGTCTTGGGTGAAATAAAACTCTCTTTTATAAGTATTTAAATTCTCTTTAAAAATACGCTTTTTTTTGTTTTGTTTTGTTTTGCCCCGTACTGGGAATTGAACTTACAACCTTGCACTGTGCCGCTGAGCTAAATCCCCAGCCCCACAAAATATGCTTTTTTCTAAATAAAATCTCTCCAACTACCTCAATGTGGAATATAGATAAGAGCTATATATTTGCAAAAGTCTATTTAAAATATATATCATTGTAATTTATATTTTAAAAATGAATTCACTTCTTTCAGCAATATTTCCATAATTACAAAAAGTCTTAAAAGTTAGGTAATGTTATAGTTGCTGTAACATATGAAATTTGCTTTGAAGTAATTTTTATATTGAATTGAATGATAATATAATAATTCTGTATTTCTTCAATAAATTACACTCTATTTCATGGATTCTATACTATGAAAATTAATGTGGCATGTTCAGGTGCATTTGTTAAATGTAGTTATTTATTTCAGTAAATATTTTTTCAAATAATTTAAAATTATTGGCTCAACTATTGTCCAGAATTTCATATTTGCAAAATAATAAATTAAGCATTACTAATGTTCATATTTTACAAAAATAAGTTTTCTTGTTTTAAACTCCAATGTCTATAGCCTTTGAGGAGACCAACTGAATAGGAGAATTTGTGTGGACAACATTAGTTTATAATTCATACTTCACAGTAATCATATTTATGGATTCTTCACTCTTCAAAATATTCTCATAGTCCTAGTGATGATTATCTTTACCTTGTAATGTATATCTAAATTGTGGTAGTAAAATCTTTCATGCAGTTATTAACAGAGTATGGGTTGAAATCAAATGTTCATGAGATTCTAGGTACAATTCATTTAGAGTCAAAATATTTTCCAGTAGTGAAGCTTAGAAAATCAAATATGATTTGTACATCCAAATGCAAATCGTAATGATGGGACATACATAGGATAGAAAACCTTCATTTAAAAAAGAAGAAACAAACTGGGCATAGTGGCATACACCTGTAATCCCAGCATTTGAGAACCTGAGACAGGAGCATTGCCTTTATTTTGAGACCATCCTGGGCTACATAGTGTGTTCAAAGCTAGCCTGAGCTATACAGCAAGCCCCTGTCTCAAGCAATGAACAAGTAACAAACTAAAACAACAGCAATGAAGAAGAAGAAGAAGAAGAAGAAGAAGAAGAAGAAGAAGAAGAAGAAGAAG
>NW_004955426.1:15818705-15840682 GCF_000276665.1 Chinchilla lanigera
AGAAGAAGGAGGAGGAGGAGGAGGAGGAGGGAGAGGAGAAGAGGAAAGGAAACAGGAAGAGGAGGAAACTGAGGAGAAGGAAGAAGAAAAGGAAGAAGAAAGAGGTGAAGAAGCAAGAAAGAAAATAACAATAGTTCTAAATTAAAAATCCTCACAAATTATTAAACCATTGTCCTCATCTTTAGGGATCCTATATTGTGTCTGCTATACAATTTGGGGTGGAGATTCCACCTCTGGATCACTAGGGCATCAGACCTACACTGATAACTATACTGGCCAGAGCCTATGCTGCATATCAGTGGTGAATGTCTTATGCTTTTAGCTGTCCTGACCTAGAGTGGCACATTCTAGGAGGCTTCACATGTCAGGTGTCTGGAAAGTGGACCTAGTTCCATTGCACAGGACATTGGCCACATCTCTGTGATGTTTCTCTGCTTTGCCTCAGTGTTTTTCCTTTAAAATCCACGTGGAAACAACTGTCCCTCCAACTTGCACACAACATGAACTAGTGCAGATGGTACATCGATGTAACCAGCTTAATGTTTGAAGCCTTTAGGGTTCCATTGCTCCCTCACATCGCATCTGAACCTGCTGAAATGCACCTGGATTGCACGAGGAGCATACAACTTGAATGCGGTGAGGAAAAGCCTAACATTTTATAATTCCAGGCCATCGCATTCTTAGCGTACGCTGGATTTCATTCTTTTACAAAGAAACCCCAGAGAGGTAACTAGTCGTTTTCAACATGTGACAGAAGGCATGAAATGTTTTCCAGAAATGATTCCATAATCTGTCTGCTTGTTGGTATGTAACTTCCAAGTCTCCAGTAATGTGAATAATGAGTTCCTGTTGTTTCTAATGCACAAAGTATACTGAGTTTTGTTATAAATTTTGTACAGGTTAAGAGAGAAATTGATCCCTGAAAATGATACCAATACTCAAAAGTGTGGAAGTGACTTTGACACTTAGTAATGACACTCAGTAATGCTACTGAGACTTGGAAAGTTTAGAGGCATATGCTAGAAAACTACATACCTTGAATAGATTGTTAAAGGTGATTTTTGTGAGGGCTCTCAAAAACAGCAGAGCATAGAGAGGGTCACAACCTTCCTCAAGAATACTAAGGAGTTATAAATAGTCTATGTACAACACAGAAACATGAATGTTAAAGGTGAGATTGATGAGCTCTCAAAGCTGACATACTGAATGTTAGAATTTCAACATTAGAACTTTGGAAGAGGTCAAACACTTAGACTTTGTTAATGTACAATGATGGCAATGTAAAAGATACACTTTTTATTTTATGATATTTTCACACATAAATAGGTAGGCAAATAGAGCTATAGACACATTATATATATATATATATATATATATATATATATACCATAAAATAGAAACTAAATATTTGTTGAAGATTTAACTAAATATTTGGAAATATATATCTATGACAGTTAAGCTTAATTTCAAATTTAATTGGCTTGAGAGATGCCTAGAAGATCAGTGAAACACAGTTCAACATGTATCTGGGTGTGTCATGGAAATACGAGGTTTGTTACACTATGTTATACCAAGCCACTTCCTAACAGTTTACTAGCTCTGCTGCCCAGCCAGTATGAACTAAGCAACTTTGCTAGTGCACACACTTACGCCATAATGTTCCAACTGAGATGGCCAACCATGGAATGAAACCTCAGAAAACACAGACAAATTAAACTTCTGCTACTTTCAATTGTGGTTATTGGACACTTTGCACCAATGACAGAAAATATGACTAATATATTACCTGTGTATGTGTGGTCTTTTCCCACACATCCTTAGATTATATGTTCAAGCATCTCCATGTATGTATACACGTTAGAATACAGAGATACTGTTTTGATTGGAAAAAATTCAGATTACTACTAGCTTAGGAAGACAGAAATTCTCCCTCCCTAGAATGAACCTTAGGCATGCTTTTGCCTATTGTAAAAGGTTATGATTTTTTAAGATGTATCTCCTTTAATAAAGCATGCTTTTGCTCAAAAATCCATCCGCTTATCCACATCATTTTTGTGGGAATATAGTGAAAGGAAAATTTATAGAAATACGCAAAGTTTATGCATCTAGAAAGCTTGTGTATTCATTTAACATCCACTAAACTGCCAAGCTAATATGCTAGCTTATAATTTAAGGGAATTCTAAGACTCTTAAAAGTTCTTGTACATTCTTTTTTTGATGGGGACCTGAGACACTGGTAAAGCTGATTCAAAAAGCACTTGCAAAATAATTATATGTGATGTTGAGGAGAGGTGTTACTATAGGTCTCTAGAGACAAAAATTTTTTTCCCAAAAGAAAATGGCAATCATTAACTTCTTTTTTTGTATCAGACAAAAGTACTTGCATTTCCACTCAACAAAAATATACAAGATAACTTTAACTTTACAAAATATGAATCTCAAGAGAAAAGAGCAAATCAAGTAAAGTTGTACCCCCCACACATTTATTTACTTGTATCAACACAACAAAACATCATAAACTGGATTGCTTAAACAACAGGGCCACAACAATGAAATATTACATATTAGTCCTTCAACAAACAAAAATATAGTCCTTTAATGTTGTAAAAGCAAGACATTCCAATTCAAGGTTTACTATTGTTGGTAATTTCTGAAAGTTGTGAGGAAAATCTATCCCTTAGACTCTCCCTTATCCTTTTCTGGTTTTCTGGAAATCCTTTATGTCCCTTGATTTGTGACTAATTCCAGTCAGGAAATTATCCCTGCCTCTGCCTCTGTGCTTAAATGTCATGTTTGTGTAAAGACACAATTAGTACAGGGTGAGTTCTTACCTCAATAAACTCATTATAATCTGATCACCTGCAAAGACTCCATTTTTAAATAAGGGCACACTCCCATGCCCTGGATGTTAGGAATTTATATCATTTTCCCTGGTAATTTCACCTTGTAACAGTTCCCTTTAATGAGTCTGATAGGGCCGCAAAGTGAGACCAAAATATATACTGTCATCTTTTTTGTATATTTTTATAATCTGCAAATGTTTCCTTTACAAATTTTAATTCTAAACTTTCTGAGGAATAAGAGGTTTTTCCAATATACTTTCAGAAATCCAGTATATTCAATTAATTTAAAATAGGATACACAATCTGAAATCATCACATCATCACCGATTGTGGTTGAGAAGGAGTTATACAGGGTGACATACAAAATCTCAAGCTTAGATTGTTTGGTGAGGTGACTTTTATGAAGACTGAAACTTCTGAATTGTATAGCTGCACTATATGCAGTCAATATTTCCTCCACTAAGAGATTGCTTTATTATCCAACTCTATTCATAATTTACTGTCAATTATTGCATTGAAACATTCCATGTAGAATGAATATCAATGTGACCTGTTATTATAAATGATCTCCTTTTTGATACTTCCCTTTTTCCCATTAAATTCATTCTTTAAATTTCTTACTCATGATGGTCAAGATTTTCTTGTTTTCAGTGCCAACATTTAAAATAGCATTGCAATCTACATCCAAGGGTCCCAAACTCTAACAACTGTCTTTTTATCTTCAAGTTGGTTTTTCTTTGAGATAGTTCCATAAGAATAAATATGTGGCAAAATCTACTTTTCCTATTTTGTTTGTTTGTTTATTTTGTTTGGAGAGATGTTTTGTCCATCTCCGGTTTTGAATGTGAAAGTAATGAGATCAAACCCTACAATGATAAGAATTTTTTTCAGTACTCTGAGACATATTTCATTTACTCCTGGTTTCTACCATACTGTTAAGAAAGGGCTGTCAAAAAAAAAAAGGGCTGTCATTCTTTTCTTAGTTTATAAATAAATATTTCCCTCTTAGAGACTTAAAATATCTATTACTTGCTTTATAGCCAATAATACTTTCACTATAATGGCATAGGATTCTTCCAATCTGCTATCCAGTTTATTAATGTTGTTAATGTTTCTTAGCTAAACTAAACTGCTTATAAACCAATGCAGCAAGATTTTAAGTTAAGCTATAAGTGTTTCTTTTTATAGAAGACTTCTTGGTTTAAAAATGTAATATATATCTGGTTCTATGCTTTAATTGTTGTTATTGTTTGAGTTCTCTCCATCCCAAATTAAATTTTAACTCCAATTACCTGTAAAACTGTCTTTATTTGGAAATAAGGAATTTATAGTTGGCCAAGTTAAAATAACGTTCTTACAGTGGACACTAATACATTAATGACTAATACACTATAAAAATTTTATCTGGACAGAGAAACAGATATGAACAGATGGAAGACAATGTAAAATTAAAAGAATATTATCTGCCAACCCAGCAACTATTAAGGTTATGAAATGCTAAGATAAACATATGGAATATAATCTTTCTCACATTTCTTAAAAAAATGTCAATCCTACCCTGACTTTAATTTCAAATTTAGTCTCAGAAATAGTGTGAGAATTAATTTCTGTGTTTAAGTTACTCCGTTTTGGTTCGGTGTTATGTAGCTTCAGAAAAATAATTACTGCTTTATATATTCTACAAATATTGACTATTAATAACATGTATCAGGTTGATTTATTATATGTGTTTGGGATTTTAACTACACAGCCTCTTTCCATTGATAATGTACTAGAACAAGTTAGGAATGGTTTTCCAGTAACTACTTATGCTTTCTTTTACCAGATGTCATGGTACACTGCCAAACCCAGGATCACACCGTAGAATAATTTCATAACCCTAAATTTCATGAAGGTAATATAATTTATACTTAAGTTTTGTTCTTCAATCTGTTGGAAATATACAGTTTCAATAAAAGATAAATAGAAAGGACAAATATTGTTAAAGCCTTCAATTAGATTGTTTAAAACATCATGAATTTGTAATTTAGAATATCTGGTATTAAGTCACATTTCTCCTGCTTAAATTTCAGTGTATAACGAAGCACCTGGATTTCAGTACATTGATCTTAAAAATTACATTCAGAATATTTTCTCTTTTTTTAAAAAAATTAAATGACTAACAAAACAACAATGAAGACAAAATAAAAACAACACACAAATTAATAAAAATGAACGATTCATAACTGAAAAACAAAATGATAGGAATTAATACTGGTTGCTAACTTACATACTGTTGTCTTCAATGACGTCACTCAGTCAACCAGAAATAAGACTGTAAGACTGACCAAACAAACAAACACCATAACCAAAGAAAAAGAAAAACATTGCAAATGATGCAGAGCTTCACAATACAAGATGGTAGGAGCTCAACAATGGTTCTCATACTGAGTACTGTTTTCAAATCAGTCCTTCTGATTACCAGAGTCAAGCATGCAAAATTGCTTAAGAAAAAAGAAAATTTTAAGCATTCACTCTTCCTTTCAATAAACTACCGACATCAGCAATACACCTATTCCAGTTATCCTTGTATATACATCTAAATTTTGTTCTTCATTTAAAAAAAAAACAAAAATAACAAAAACAAACACATAAAGAAAACAGCATAGAGAACAATAAAAATGATACAGAATTTCAAAACATGGTAATAAGATATTAACAATGGTTGCTGTATTACCTAATGTAATTTTCAAAATCATTGTACATATAACAAGACACAGGCATACAAGATTGATCAAACAAGTGCAAGTTGACATTTCCATTCAATAAATCAACAACGATTAGTAGTACAATTATCCTAGCTATCCTGTGTATACATATAAATATTTTTCCTCTTCCTTCTGTCTTACTCCTTTCCTCTCCTTCATCACAGTTGCTCCTTCCTATTTGAGCAATTTTTTCCCTTATGTAATATCTATTTTACCTTTCAGATTTAATTCTCTCTTTCAGGTTCTCACAGTAGGAAATAGGATGTTGACACACGTGAATTTGATTTATTTCACTAAGGAGTATGGTCTCTAGTTGCATGCATTTATCTATAAAAGCCTCCAGTTTATCTTCCTTAATAGCTGAGTAATTCTCCATTATATAAAAATATCACATCTTTTTATCCATTCCTTAGTTGATGGACATTTGGATTGCTTCCAAGATTTAGCTATTCCAAATTGTGCTGCTATAAACATGGGTGCACATGCATCACTGTGGTATGATGTTTTCAGTTCTGGAAACATACCCAGGAGGGGAATAGCTGGGCTGAATGGGGCCTCTAGTCTTAATTTACTTAGAAATCTCCAGACTGATTTCCACAGTGGTTGCACCAGTCTACCTTCCCATCAAAGGTGGAGAAGAGTTCCGTTTTCCCCACACCCCCTCCAGCATTTGTTATGGGCAATTTCTTGATGATAGCCATTCTTTCTAGGGTGAGATGGAATCTCAGTGTTGTTTTAATTCGCACTTCTCGAATGACTAATGACATTGAACATTTTTTCATGTATTTATTTGCCATTTATATTTCTCCATGTAAGAAGTTTATATTCATCTCAGAAGGCCATTTTTGGATTGGGTCTTTGAATTTTGGGGGCCTGATTATTTTTAATTCCTTATATGTCTAGAAAGGAGTCCTTTGTCTGAGTTGGCTAAAATTTTTTCCTGATTCATGGTTTTTCTGTTCAACCTGTTGGTGACTTCTTTTGATGTGTGAAAACTTTTCAGTAAGAGGACATCCCCGTTGTTGATTCTTTGAAGTATTTCCCATGCAGTTTGGTTTTTGTTCATACACTCTCCCCCTACATCTATGTCTTCAAGACTTCCACCTACTTTTTCTTCCATTAAATCTAGTGTTTCTGTTTTAATATTTAGATTTTAAGCTATTTTGACTTTATTTTGGTGCATGGTCTAGTTTTAGTCATCTGCATATGGAAAGTCAGTTTTTCCAGCACCATTTATTAAAGAGACTATCTTTTCTCCAATGAACATATTTGACCCCTTTGTTGAAGATAAAGCAGTTAAGTGTGTTTGTGGTGGTGTCTGCATCTTCTAGTATGTTCCATTGATCTTTAGATCTTTATTTTTTGCCAATACCATGCTTATTTTATCATAGTAGTTTTGTAGTATAATTTCAAATCAGGGATTGTGATATCTCCTTTCTTGCCTTTGTTGCCCAGGATTTCTTTTGCTGTCTGGGTCTCTTCTGGTAACAGATAAACTTTAGTAATATTTTCTCTATGTCTGTCGGGTTTACATATGTCATTTTCATCGGAATTACATTGATTCTGCAAATAGATTGGGGAGTATGGATATTTTCACAGTGTTTGTTCTTCCTATCCTTGAGCAAGGAATAACCTTCCATTTTTTGAAATCCTCTTCAATCTCTTTTCTCAGAGTAGTGTAATTTTCACTGTATAGATCCTTTTGCTTCCTTTGTTAGAGTAATTCCTAAGTACTTCAGTTTTTTGGATGCTGTTGTGAAAGGTATGGTTTCCCTTATTTCTTTCTCAGTATGTTTGTTGTTTGTGTATAAGAATGCTATTGATTTTTGTGTTGATCACATTGCAAAGGGCATGTATATGAAAGTTTTAGAGAAACGAAATAAAGACTGAGTAAATAACACTTTGAAACATGTATCTGGCATAGTGTATAAATTTTATAAATATTTTAAATATAGTAATTTCTACATAATAATGATACTTTTTAAAATTTTATTTTGAATATAATAAAAAGTAGCAACAACATAGAGAAAAAACAAAGCAAAAACAGTAAAAATGATACAGGATTTCAAAGCGGAATTATAGGAATTGACAGTGGTTGTTATATTGCATATTGGTATCTTCAACTAAATTCTTAGATTACCAGATGTGAGAATGCAAGATTGATAAAACAATTATAGGGAATAAAAATAATTTTACAGAAACATTACAAATGATATAGAGCCTCACTAGACAAGATAGTAGAGATTCATCTATCATTGTTATATTGCATATTGTTGTTCTCAAATTAGTTCTAACATATTAATTTTATCTCTATAAAGTTGACTAAGGTCCATTTTTCACTTTTGTTTATGGTTTCAAACTTTGTATCTCTTTTTTACTTTCTTCTGAGGATTTCAAAATTAACATGAGGCCATCTCGACTCGCACTTTACAAGTTTCTTTGTACTTGACCTGACCTCTCATCCAGTATGTATGCTGTCCTTATAAGAGGAAGACAGGATGTAACCATGTACTGAGGGCAGGTCACATGAACACAAAAAATGCTAATCTACAAACTAAAGCCTGGAAGGAAAAGAACTCTATTGACAAATTCGTGTCATATTTGTACTCTCTAGCATTGTAAGGAAATAAATTCCTGTTGATCTAAGAATACAGCACTCAGGAGTTTCAAATTCATACTATAATATATAAGCAGCCTCCAGTAATTCAAGAACATAATTATCAAAATATTCAATATCATAGCTGTTGCAGCATTTTATCCATATAAGCAATTATATTTTTTTTGTGATTGTATGGGTTCACATGTCTCTATAGAGTTTTGGTGATGATTTGCCCAAGATTATGTTGAATCTAAGAACATTATGTTGTAGGTTTTTTTCATATTTTTCTTATTATAAATATAAGCGAAATTACTTGAATGCCCTATGCAGTCATGGATGTATACAGAAACTGATTTTCAAATGATAGGAAATGATTGATTGTCATAATCTATATTATTTCAATCTAAAAAGATAGTTGAGTATATATGTGAAAAATAACTGTCACCTTCTATAATTTTGTACAATGATATTTACTTTGTAACTACCAAGATTCCATGTAGTATACTATTTCCTTTTCATGACTAGATAAAATTATCAATTTTGTCTGAACTCTAATATAGTTTTGGATTACCTTTACAGCTATTTTGTCAAGTTTAATAACATTATTAAGATGTCATTAGCAGATACCATATAAGTAAAATATTCTTCTACTATTTAAGATTTTGTTCTGTGAATGTGCTGTATAATGTTCTGTAAACTGAAGAAAATAAGCATTAAGTATTAGGTAATATAAAATATCCTTTCAGGAAAGAAAATATAATATGTTTTATGAAATTAAGAAAATAGAGTGAATCTATCTTAATGTGATTTTATTCATTTTATGTATTTATTTTGATCAATCATAATTTCACTGACAGTTTATAAGCAAAATAATGAACACATCTTGTTAGCAAAGGAATCTCTTAAAATGTAAGTACATGTATTATGGATGATTTTCACTTACCATAACCTTTTGCACCTTTATGAGCAAGTTCATTTAGTATGATTTCTACTTCACTTTACCATTACAACCTGTTTCACATCTGGAGGAAACATATCAGTGAACAAAACTTAGTCTTCATTCTCTATCAAATTATAACAATTTGCTGCATTAAAATTTAAAAACATCACTCAGTGGTCCTTTTCAGCAGTATAATTTGATATGATTATAGCAATAAAGTCACAGGTGCATTTGTATATCAAAACTCATGGGACTGATTTTTAAAATTTTCAGTTAAATAAATATATGTAATGAGATAAAGCAAAAATGGTAATCTTCAAAATATGAGAAAAATTGTCTAACATTGTATATTGTTTACATTCTTTGAATGTAAGGAAAAAGACTTACAGATACATTATTTTATTTGTGAAAAATATTTCAACCTATGTAGTTAGATGTGTTGGTATTTACACACTTTCTGTGTGTGCAACTTGTTTCACACTAATTGTACAATTATGTCACTAAAAATCACAGACCATATCTTTATTTTCAGTGATGGAAAATTTTCTAGGTGGTACTGTTATCAAGAAAAGACATTTGTCTTCTTAAGTCAACTCTTGAGATGTACATATATTCATTGACAGACAATTTTTCAGGTTATGAATTTCCTGTTATGAATGAGAATAGAAAGGATGCAATCAAAGTTCTATTGAAAAAAAACTCAGCTTTCTAGGTAGTAGAAAAATAATTTTAGGGGTTATTCAATGTTGCGTGCCTCAGAAGGTTATGTACTTTATTATTTTTCTAAGGCTGCATTGCAAGTTAGCAGAACCTAGGTGATACAAAATAATAGACATTTATTCTTCCATAGTTGTAGATGCCAGATGGCTGAAGTAACTGTGACCAGGGCATTCTCCCACTGATATTTCCAGGAGGGAATCTTTCCTTTCCTCTCCCAAGTTCCTGGTTATGGTCTGGCAAACCTTGGCATTGACTGACTTATAGCTGCATCATTGGTATTTCCACTTCCATCTTCACACGATCATTCTCCTTTGTGTCAGTGTCTCTGCCTCACAATCTCCCTCTCTTTTATCTTACAAAGACATTTGTCATTGAGTTTCGTTATCCAGAATGATTCCATCATAATTTAATTGTGCCTTCAAAAACTCTATTTCCAAGTCAAGCTATACTTGGAGGTTCAGAATAGACATCAATTTTGAGATCAAGTTATTTCCAATGAGCTTCCTTTCAGTCCATCTCTTCCCTTCCACGTTTTGTCACTTCCAGATGGAGAAGACGCACTGTCCCACCACGCTTCACAACCTGAGCCCACTCCACTGTTCACTCTATGCACAAAATGTCAACAAAACATAATCGATTCAGGCTTAAGTTATAAATTCTAAATTTTCTAAATTATGTAAGGGTGACATGTTAAGTACCGTACATTACGGAGCAAATTTATTTTCCAACTCTGGGCTTATCTGAGAAACTAAGTAATCTACTGCAAAATATCATGATGGCATATTCATTAGTAGGTGTTCCAATTCAAAAAAGCACAAATAGGCAGGGAAAATGACATAAAGCACTCCAGAAAAAAATTATATTGGACTAGGCAAATTCCGTTAGGTTTCAAAACCGGAAGATAACCTTTGTGCCTGAAGGATGCTTTCTCAGTCCACTTTGGAAATAGCTCCATACTCCTCAATGCCACAAAACATCTTGCCACTACTGAATCTTGAATGATGATAGCAAATTCACACTCTCAGTTCATTTCTTTGTTGTATAATTTTTTTTTTTTTTTTGGTGTTTTTCCTGTACCGGGAATCGAACTCATAATCTCCTGCTTGCCAGGCAGATGCTGTGCCACTGAAATAAATCCGCAGCCCCCATGTATAATTTTAAAGATCTATATTTTCTGTGCTTTACCCTTAGCACAAGTTGGCCTTGTCTCTAGTGACCCATTGGTCTCAGAAGGTTTGTCAATCTTCCATGAACACCAAGAAAATGCAAGCCGTTAGACATGATGATTCTTCTCATTATCCTTCCTATCCCTGGCTTCAACTGTAATAGTTGAGAGACTCTATAAGTAATACATCTCACTTCTGCAGCAAACGATTCTCCAACCATACTCTCAGTGTTATCTCCAAGAATACTTTTGCCTTTCATACTCTGTGATATGAAAATCTATTATTCATATATATTTCCCTATTCATATATATCCTTTCTGTGATATGAAAATCTATTATTCTAAATCATCAGCTTCTGAATTTTATTGTAGTTGCTTAGTGACTCCTTCTTAAATCTAACCGTTTCTCTCACATTTTGTTACAACAGCAAAGTAGAAACAAACTATGTCTTTTCTATTTGCTTTAAAAAAAATCTCAGCTGAATTTTCAACATCATCCTATAAAAATTCTACTTTCTACCCAATAACAGAATTAAATTCAAGCATGTTTACAGTCACATTAGAAAAGAATCACTTTTTGTCTATTTTCTCATAACAAATTCTTTGTTTCTGTCTCAAAGCCATACCGGAAACACAAATTATTATTACACAAACAGATTCTGTAATAAATTATTTAACAAACAGAAATTATTTAAATTATTAAACACAAGCAGAAATTATTATTCCCATTATAGTAAGAGCACTATCAAAAGATTTTAGCTGGAGAGTAATATTTTTATATTTTAAATTTAATTTTGTCATAGCTATAGATGTTTAGAAGTGGGAGGAAAAGTAGGCTTACCCTGTAAATGAACTTAGATTTTTATATGTGAAATATAAGCCCTTCAAAGAGGAGAGAAGATTACAGTGATTAGTTTGTATTACATAATACTGTGGTTCAATTTAATAATAATGGACATATTGCATTTCTTATTTGTTGGCTTCTGTGTACAAAACATAATAAAAGTAAACTCATTTTCTGGTCAGAAATTCATGTGGTAATTAGATCTTATAATTTACATTTTAAAATAATAAAATACAGTATGTGAGAGGTAAAAGGTGCAATTTATTTTGTAAATCTCCAGATGAAATTTATTTTCTTAAGAATATCAAATCTCAATGTAGTATTTGCTATTCAAAACTTGAAATTATTTTTGCAAAAGTTTAAAAGAAAAATACTTTATTTTGGAAAACAGGCTATTAAGTAAATATAATGAAAGAATCACTCCAATTCCTGTATGTTACTTATGAAAATAAGAGGAAATATAGTTTGATATAATTTAATAGCAGCTAGTATTCATTCTTTATATATATGTTCCTGATTAACTTAAATAAGGGATTATAAGCATCAGCTTATCAAAATTTTATTATAAAATAATAAATAGAATTCATTTATAAAAGAATGCTATATGTTTAAATAGGCATGTATACACCATATGTTCTCTCATATATATATGAAAATTGATAATACATAGATATAAAGATATATGTTTACATTCACCTTGTACTTACTTGTACAATATAGAATTTGTATTTAGGGCATATGAAGATTACATTTAGCAAGTACACCTTAATTCTCCTATTAAAACTATGTAAATATTTAGTGCTACTTATTTTAAAGAAGATAATGATAAAACTGTCTCTTATGAATTTAGAGCAGACAGAAAATCAGTGGGAGACCTTTTGTGTGATCCAAATTGTTATCATAGTGTTTGTAGCTAACAACCTATAAAACAGTGCTCAATTCTGTTTGCTTGGATTCCTGAGATGAAAAGCATTCAGTTTAGTAATATCTATGACCATCAGTCTATAGAAATATCCCCATTGTTTTCAACAAGCTGGTTAAAGGATTTTTTTCATAAAACCTAAGTATATGGGAACTGAAAATAATTTTGGGTCACAATTTGCATATATGACTTTAGATTCATGTTACAGGAATTCTCATATTTTTTTTAAAATTCTATATCTCACATATAAGAAGTAATAAATATACCCTTTTGTGAATTGTAGAAAATATATGTCAATTATAAATTAGAGGCATGAGAATTAAATATATTTTACAGATATTTTGAGGAATCTGTGTTGACATGCACATGCTTTTGTGTGTGCCTGATCTTATCTCTATTATGGACAAGCTTACTTCCATAAATTAATTAGCTTTTTTTAAACAGTTAACATGTAACTATTGGATCGATCTTACATGCCTAGATCTGGTTATCTGAGCAGCCACTTTGAAGATAACATTATATGATATATCAAACATTGTTAATATCCTATCACCTTGTTTTGAAATTATGTCTCGTTTTATTGTTTTTTATGCTGTTTTATTTAGGTATTTATTTTTGCTATTTTGTTTTGTTTTCTCTTTAAAATGAAAAATAAAATTTGTGTGTCTATACAAGGATAGCTGGGATAGGTGTATTGCTGATGTCTGTGGTTTATTCGAAAGAAAAAATTATGCTTAAAATTTTCTTTTTTCTAGACCAAGTGTCCATGCTTGAATCTGGTAATCAGAATGACTGAATTGAAGACAACAATATGCAGTATAAGAACCATTGTAGAATCCCTGCCTCCTTGTATGGTGAAGCTCTGTATTGTTTACAGTTTGTTTTATCACTTATTGTCTTTGGTTGTTTGATCAATCTTGCATTCTTACATATGGCAAGCTGAACAACTTCTTTAAAGGTAACAGTATCTGGTGTAGCAAACATTGTTAATTCTTATCATTTTGTTTTGAGGTTATGTATCATTCTTGTTATTTTTGTGTTGTTTTGATTTTGTCTTCATAATTGTTGCTTTTTTAGTTCATTTTTTTCTCTTTAAAAAAATTCAGGTGATCCAGAAATTGATTGAAATCATAAGTTTCGGATGAAAATTCTGTGTAACTCTATAATTCTGGCCTCTTTATATTATTTATAATTCCACCCTAATTTACTTAATATTATACATAAGGTTAAGTGTTTTTATAGCATTTGTCCTAGAAAGTTGAGGTTTCAGTGAGCCTTTACTCTTTTGGGCTACATCCTTTTGAATTAACTAGTCTATTTAGATCAGTATAACAAATCCATGAGCGGTAGTCCATTAAAAACATCAACCTGCATGTGCAAGCACCGCATTGTCTCACTAGTGTAAATCCTGAAAGAGTTAATATAAACTCAGAGGTATGATAGACATTGTGAAATGATAGGAAAACGCTCAAGGGTAAAGGGCAACTGGGATGTGGGAAAAGGGAAGGGAAAGGAGAAAGTTTGAATGTATGAATATACAGGATAGTTAACATGGCTGTTCTACTGTCTTCTATTTCTTTGCTGAAAGAAACTGTCAGTGAGTCCTTATTGATCAATATTGCATGTCTCTATTTGTTTTCATGAGAAACCACTTTGAAGATATCAATATGCAACACAACAAGCATTGTTAATTTCCTACCACTTTGTTTGTAACTCTGTATTGTCTGTACTGTTCTTTTGCTATTTTGTAAAAGGCTGTCTGTCTGTTAATGTTTTCCTCCTTTTATTTTCAAAATTAAAAAAAAAAATTAGAAATTCATTTCTCACAGTTCTGGTGACTGGGAAGTCCCAGGTTCAGATGCCAGAAGATTCAGTGTCCAGGCAGTGCAAATTCCTGGCTCATAGACAGCTGTTACATGCTGCATAAATACAAGGTGGCAGGAGCAAGTGAGCTTTATTTCTTTTAAGCCATTTTTTCCACAGCTATTAGTTTTATTTTGAAGTTCATTATGTTATTTATGTTGTTATCATTGCCTCTCCTTTTCCAAAATTAAGATATATGCCATAACATTGTAATGTGCACTGTATAAAAGAAAAATTGTCTTATTTTTAAATAGATGTAGGAAAGTTTAGATTACAATAATCTAGTTTATTTTCAATTTTGCTGTCCTTTGTATGTGTAAAAATTGATTTTTCTTCATGAGAGTAGTTTCAAAATCACATGCACCATGGTTACATGAAAGATTTTATCAAATGTCTTACTTTCAATATTATTACAACCAAATTCTACTAATAAAACAATTTTCATAAGATACAAAATATTAAATGTCAAAAGTAGAAACGTTTTCTTTTAATCCAAAAGTATGACTAACATAAGTTAAGATTTTATTCAAAATTAAAATTTCAGTTTCTTAGTTATCTTTATTAAATATGGAGTAACTTATAAATAAATAACTATACATAAATATATGTGTGAAATATTTTCATCTCATGAGGTCCCTTTGAAAATAGTCATAGAGTGTATGGATTGCTGGTTCCAAAATCAGCTAAATATTATTATTTTTTATTTTCATGATAGGATTAATTAATAAAATAATATCAGGAGTTTTCTACAATACTATTAAAATAAATTTACGCTGGTTATAACATTCCAAAGTTAGAGAAAATCAAAGTTTCTTCTTCATAAGGAATTCAGAAAAAAATATATAGTTTCAAATCATAGGATAGTAAATGATTATCTGACCACAGATCAATAATATCTCCTATTTAAAAGATTTAAAACTTTAAAATAATATCAAAAGGATAAAATATCCTCCAAATCTTTGTTTTGCTACTAAAATTTATTTTACTTCTGAATAAATTGATTATTTAAAGTCTTCATGAGAGGTTTGGATTGACAGAGAGTACTATCTATATGTTACTTTTTATCAACTTTTGTATCTCCTTCTGGATGATTGTTTAAAATAATTTTGAAAATTAGTTCTAAAGTTTCTCATAAACTCATCCTTCAATCGTTTTATTAACAACTTTGCAAAAGTCACATTTTAATGATAATTTATAAGGTATAACCTGATGTAAGTGCTGCTTGCTTTCCTTGTTTCAATGAGACTGTGATGAAGATTGTTCTCCCTTGAAAGTGATTTTAGGGTGACATTGGCAAATTTTCTCATGACAAATAGATTTAATAATATATTTTCAAAACTTCTGGACACTAAGTATCTCTTTAATGAACTTGAGGATGAGAACAGAAGAGATAGAGAAAAATAATTAATGGTGAAATTAAATCAAGAAATTTGGAGACACAGGGAAATAACATTACAGGTATTTCATGAGGAAGTGTAGTAATTGCTTTCTTGACCCTTTTAACTGATGTTTGAAAGAGCCTCTCTTAGAGTCAGAATTTAAATTTTTGAAGCCTTAACACATTTAATCATTTTTCCTTTTTCTTTTAAATTGTTCCTTTTCAAGTGTTGTAATTGAAACAAAACTTATAAAGCAAATATACATGCTAAAATTACAAGTTGATCAGAAAAAGGATATATCTGATCTATCACCTCCAGTGTTTCAGTGTGTAACCTTATTTTATATAGGGTCACTGTGGTTATACTTAAATTGAGGTTGCACTGCAGTAGAGTGGACCATCTATTCAGTAACACTGATATCTTCCCAAGAATCTGATCCTATAAAGACACAGAAAATTCTACCTGACAATAATTCAACTGCACACCCAATGTTGGAGATGTCAATTAGAAAGAAGTGAGGAAACTTTTACAGGTTTCAGACGGAGCATGGATCTACCAACATCTTAATTTCCATCTTCTAGCTTTCAGAACTACAAAAATTTCTGTTGCTCTAAACCACCCAGTTTTGAGCCCTTTGCTATGAGAACTCAAACAAACAGATACAATTAGTAACACAAGAAGTAGGTTTATTGTAAGAATATCACAAAGACTGATGGAGAAGAGGTGCCTTAGCTGACTGGCATTTTAGCTTTGTGAACATGAGGTGCACTGCAGCACTATTTAGTAGTGCTTGAGGACTTGTTGGTGGCACCTCAATAGTATTCTATAACCACTGTAATAGCACGGTATTAGACAAAGAGTAAAAAGTTGAGATTGTATACACTGTCCTCTAAATCAAGCTTGTATGACTTGAAATATGTTCCCCTTAAACAAATGTGTTGGTATCCTATGCCCCAGTGCCTCAGAGTGCCATCTTAAAAAAGTTTTTATGCAACTAATCTAATCAAAACAAGATTATTAAATTTGAGATGGCAGTAGAACAACATGATTAATATTCTTATAAGTAGAAAATTTGGACACAAGCATACAAAGGTGATGTGCGAAGACATACACACATGCGCACCCACACACACACATACACAGACACACACATACACAGACACACACACTGATGGTCGTCTTCAAGCTGAGGAGAGAGGCTGTGACTAAATATATTCTTAGAGTTCAGAAGATACCCAACCCTCTCCAACTCCACTGACACACAGGTCTAGGGTGTTGCACTTCTGGAACTATGAGGCTTACATTTAAGAAACTATCTATGTTGTATCACCCTGAGAAATCTGTATGAGTGAAACATTTTTCAGATGGACTATTTAAAAATTCTTTAACACTTCTTTATTTTTTCTTTGTACAGTACTTAGAGAAAACCTTTTCCTCTAAAGTGTATATGGTTGTTAAATGGTTTCCCTTGATATCTGCTGGTAAGTAACTTACAATCCTCAGTCAACCAGTAAATTCCTTTAAACTTTCCACTGAAACATTCACCACAGAATTGAATACAACAGTCACGTGTTTTACCACAAATTTTCATTCAAACTGTGCATATCAGTAGGATCAATGTGAAAAACTCATGTAATGTGCTTAGAACAAGTGCATTTTAAGTGAAATATAGCATTAGCTACTTGTTATTTCATAATTGTAACTTCACATGTACTAGTACAAATGCACTGGTCAGAGAAGTTCACTAAAAATTTAACTTATTGGAATAGAAAAAAAGGTTTAAAATTAGAACTCCAATATTTTTCCTGAGCATTTTGCTCTTAATTTTGATAATTTAGTCTAATATCCTTCCTTCTCAAGACCTAATTTTAGGTTGCCTTTGGCTTATCTCTCGCTATGAATTATGAGCTTTTCCCTATCTATTTGTTTTTATCATTATAGACACTGGTTGGAGGGTCAGGAGTGTGCGATGTTTGTTTCCAGTTGCCGGTCTCATGTGTTGAAGGTCATCCATTGACCACGTTCATTTGAACTTTTACTGTCTTCTTCTCAAGTGATGTCCACAGCAAGCATCACTCTTGTTCACTCCATTTTTGTCATTTAAGCAGCCAGGAATAAATTTCCTTTGACAAGGAGCATGGTGCCCATTCCTTGGATGTAATATCAGTTATTAGGGGTGGATTTCTGAGTACATTTTTAAAATCTTTTTTCCATCTTTCTCTACTAGCCTTTTATGAAGCTCCATCCTTAGGTTTTAAATTACTAGGAAAGCAAATAGGTTGATCTATGAACAGACAGTTAGAATTTTACCTTAAATAAAGACATGGAAAAACCTACAAATGCAGGCTCTGCATATCATCATAGAGCATCAGCAAACTGTAAAGAAAAAGGAAGCACAAAGTTGTATTCCAATGGTGTGTTAGTCACTTACTCATTTAAATATCACCATGAAGAAGCTCCTTCCAACAATGTGCTTAGTACATTTTTTATACTGAATTGCTATGCGTTTGTCTAACTAAAAATATTTGTTTTTTTAGTACAATAAATGTGTGATATGCCATTCTTGTTTTCTCCTAATTCCAATTTTAATATATTTCTCTGCTTACATTCTGTCACTTAATGATATTGTACTGTTTATTCAACATCAACAGTGATTCCAGTCCTGCTAAAATGACAATATTAAAATTTAGTATTCAATTTCCTTATAAATTTGTCATCCCTAGCAAATGGCACCATTCAGTATGTTATAAGCATGCCTCACCATCCATTACTGACAAGTGAACTGCATAATATTATTTCTTCAAAAATAAAATTTCAAGACTTCAATGTTTAAAAGAAATATGACCAGTAGACTTAACAAGAAAATGAATAAGTAGACAGAATGATTATGTTTTTAGGAGACTAATACCTCTTTTTGTACAGAATGTATGTTCAAGGTATAAAGGTATCTTACACTAAAAATATATAAAGACAATTATTTTTTTCAAGTGAGAAAGACATTTATGGGATGTATTTGGTGTAGTGTTGCTGTACAGGACTCTAATAAATTTATTTGTGAGCTTCTCTTTTACCTCTGGTTTCAACTTGTGCATAAATCAATGTGCTTTCCCTTATAGAAAATAAAGACAGGAATTTGGAATGATTTACTTGAAATACATGAAGTAAAGTACTATTATGTGAAATATATTTGTCAGCATTTTTCCTAATTTTAGAGATAATCTTAATTTTAGAGTTTAGAGAGAGTATACAAATTTTCTCTCACTCAGTTGTGGTATTTGTGCATACTCAATCTCTTTCATTTTTAAATAAATCCTGAGGCACAATGGAATACATTCAATTTTATGTTATGTTGTTAATGTGTTTTGCATTAAAATGATCATACTCTCTGTGAAATACTTTGCTCAAGCCAATAACAGAGTTGAAGTCATCAGAGTTTTGTAATAACTGAACAGGAATATTTCTGAAAGGTGTTCAAGAACTCCCAACACTAATGTGAAACATAACAACCAAAGTAATAGATACTGTTAGTACCTCTCTGAAGCTTGTTGGATTCTTTGGTTATTTCTAGAAGCAAGCTCAGTTCTCATCAAGCTTGCTTCTTTGATTTTGTGCTTCGGTCTTCTCTCTCTGTTTTTGAAGGATTTTCTCTGGGATTTTAAAACTGCTTTCCCTGCAAATGAGTAGATCATGTAGCTCTTCTTAGGTTATGACCTGTAATTCTCCAGGTAATGCTGCCTCAAAGAAAGAAACTGAAACCTTGCAGTCATTTCCTCAGTTTGGAAGTAAATTTCAGTTATGTGCCTATATTCTGCAGGCTCAAGCAAAGACTGAGGTGTTGGGTGAAATCACTGCTTAACTTGGTTTCTTCCCTTTCTTTGTCACTAGCTTCCCCTAGAGCTATTTGTTCATGAATCACTTGAGCACATGGTGTTGTCTAAGTATGCTTTAGGGGAACCCAAATTAAGATAACTTACCTCAACAGGCCAGAAATTTTAAAGAGTGGAAGTAGAGAGATAAGAAATAGAAAAGTAATAGATAAGTTACCAAAAAAAAAAGTAGAAACATTATAAGAAATGTTAAAACTTGGAAGATCACTTACAAAATTGTCCATGTGAGAAAAAAATTGTGTAAATATTTGGGACAAATACTTAAGTATTCTTTTAATCAATAAACATAGAAAAATTCAACCAGGTAGATCTAATCTCTTATCACATAAATACTAAAAACTAAAATTATTTGGTTTAATATTCAAAACTACAGAGTATGAGCCTATGGAAATAATGCAGGGAAAATCTGTGTTTAAATTCCTTCTTGTGGCTTCCACTCAGTATTCTATTACAAGTCCAACACAGCACAAGAATACAAAAAAAATTTCAATAAAAAAAAGAAAAGAAATAAAAGAGGAAATAAGATATATCATGGACTGTAACAAATTTCCTATGTTAAATGTGATACATATACCTAAATTGTATCAATAAACTTAATTATAAAGAAGAACAATCTTAACAGTGAAAGAAAACTTTCATATGGAATTTTATTTACTTTCAGAAAGCCTAGTCTTATTTATAAAAAAGCATAGGAAATATACACATAGACATTAGCACAAAGAATAATGTGTTTCAAAATGTTTCAGGGTGAAAAACTAATATATAAAATTAATTTTAAAGAAACAAAAGAAATAAAATTAACTGCAGTTTTACAAACTAATGACAATCATAAATGTCAGGAATATTTATATGAAGAAAAAGGTTATAAATAAATTTAACAGAAGTGTGAGACATTGAAAACTTTATATTCCTGAGGAAAAATAAGAAGTTTCATGCTAATGAATGGAAGTATAACAATTATTTTATTTCATTATGGTTTCAATAAAAGAACTGTCGAGGGACAAGTAGTAGGTTTTTGGGAAAAAGAGAATAAATACAAAAATCAGATTGAACTATAACTGTCCTCTATTAATGTAAATAATTTTACAAGGAAAAAAAAACAAACTTGGGAGAAATATATTTTCTGATTTTACTAATTATTGTGAGCATTGTTGTAAGGTATACGGAACATTCCCAGTCCTCATCATGGCCCAGGAAGTGTATATTTATAATCCCATGGTAAAGTTACTGAAATTCTAGTGAATTAATTCCAATCTACCATTTCCAGTGCGACCCATGGTGACAATAAAGACACTAAGGCATATTTGAAGTTATGAGGAGCTAAGGGGTCCTAAGTGCAGTTATAATGATGGCTGACTGAACAACCTCTTTGACCCAGTGCTGAACCTAGGTTTTATTAATTTGTGAGGAGGCGACTGGCTTGAGGATGAGTGGCTGTGAGAATGGCAGGAGGTATATGAGTGAGGTGAGCTGGGCTAGGGTAAGAGGTCTGAAATTACCTCTGCAATTTATACAGAGAAGGGTATGCACAGAGTAACCTGAATGATACAGTTGAGGTGGTTAGCTAATATTTTGGTGTCAGTGCTTCATTTCTTATATGTAATCTTTTATGCCCTGGGAAATCATAGCCTCTTATCTTAGGGATTGATGCCAGTTGACAGTGTGGAGCCCAGGTTCACACATGTTTTATTTGGGAGCTAAAGGGGTAAGGGGAATGCTACCCTGACACCTTACTTCAAAGATCACATACCAGCACTGATTTTCATCACTTAAAGCCAATTGAAAGGATGAAGAAAAGCTCTAGCCAGCTCTCTGTAAATCAAGAAATGGAAGTAGGGTCAGGCTTAGCCAAAATGGAGAATATTGCTTCTCCTTCAAAGAGAGTCACCGTGGTGGTCCTCCACAGCAAGGGTAATTGCACTCATGAATAGAACAGTATGGAGAGTTCAAAAATAAAGTCTTTATTGTTAATTTTTATAGGACAATTTTCTGAATTAATAAAATGAAAGTAAGATAGTATCTTCAAACTGAAATTACATATATATGTATATATGTGTGTATATATATA
>NW_004955426.1:15841056-15866622 GCF_000276665.1 Chinchilla lanigera
CTGATGGGAACTCGGCCATCCTGATAGTCGGAGGAGCTCGGGACCTCACTGTTGCCGAGGATGGCTGTGGAACCTTTTGGGGGAGCTCTGGTTCTTCTGAGCATCACTTCCTGGCTCCAGTGCAGATCCCTCAGCCTGCTAGCACAGGTCCTTCATTCTGCTGGCACAGACTTTGTAGATTCCACCACTTACCTTTGGGCCCTCCCAGCAGATTTGTGAAACAGGTTTGCATGAGATGTTGTCATGGGCTCTGGGCCTCCAGTTGGATTCGTGGGAGGTACTGTTATGAGCTCTAGGTATTGGACTCATGTAGCACATTGTTACAGGATCCAGGCCCTCAGCTGGATTCCTTTGTCTTAGTGTGTGGACAGATTTCCTGCACTCTTATATATACTGTTCTTCGGGTGACTATTATAAATAATCATATAAAGTATGTGTCCTGTATCATATTGTTACCCTTGCAAAATAAGCCTCAAAAGCAATATCTCTCAAACCATGTAAAGAAAAAGAGTAACAAACAATATTTTAACATTAGATTTGTCAAAGAGATATTAGATATAACAACAAATGTAGAAATGCAGAAATTTAGTAATTAGAAACCGAGCATCATCATTCAAAAAAGGAAATAATCCTTTATGTCTGAAGTGGAAGAAAATGTAAGGAAATTAAGAAAATGCAAAACAAGCTACTACGTGAGAGAGAAAAATTGCAAATTATATCTGACAAGTTGCTTGTACCTAGAATACATCCTTATGACTATTAGACATCCTACAAGACAAGAAACAAGTCAATTAAAAATATACAAAATGTCAGATGTATGAATGGTATATAAGTTTAGGATAAAGTCATAATATTTACTGTTAGTGTAGCTGGACATAAATCCATAATCTCAGGACTCTGGAGTATATGCCAGGAGGATCACAGTGTGGAGAGTTCATGTCCAGCCTGGGCTACACAGTGAGTTGAAGGTCAGGCTAAATTACACAGGGAGACCCTTGGTCAAAACAATAAAACAACAAAACAAAACAAAACAAAAGTCAGTGACTATGTGGAGGAAATGGATTCTTTCAACATTGATAATGGAAATGAAAAATGGTACAAATTATGCAGGAATATAGCTCAACAGCATAGTGCCTGACTGGCAAAAGTGAGGTCCTGAGTTCAATCCCCCGTATCCTCCCCAGATTGTACAGTTTAGTAAATGTTTTGGAATGTCTTTACAGTTAAACATCCTGTGTGTGTGTGTGTGTGTGTGTGTGTGTGTGTATCTGTGTGTGTGGGGGGGAGGCTCCAGTGATTCCGTACCTAGGAATCTACTAATGAGAAATGAAAACACATATGCAAATAAGATAGATTCAGATGTTATGGTAAGCATTATTCATAATAGCCCAAAGTGGAAAATACCCAAATGTTCACCAGCTAGCAAAAATATAAATAATGCATGGTATAGGCTTATAAAGGAACTCTATGTTGTAATAAAATATACAGATAAATGCTACAAAATGGCTGTAGAAAAAAAATATTTAAGCTAAAGAGAAAAAGACACCTATGAAGTATTATATATGCTTTACCATTCTACCTAAATGTATTAAAATGAGGTACAGTGACATAGAATCCAGCAATGCAAATAAAACATTTTCAGATACACAAAACAATAGGGATAAATCTCACACACTGAAAGAACCACACACAAATGAGTACATGCCACATAATTACAACCATGTAATTATTAAATACACTTGTAACTATGAAATGCAAATATAAACAGTGAAAACAATTGTATATTTTTAAATTCAGAATAGTACTTTATTTTAGTTGGCACAGTAGACTTTCAAGGGGTGGACAGTTTAGTTTTTTGATCTACATGCTGGTGCTATCTGGACATATTTCAATATGTGTGACCATGCTATGTTAATATCAATGAATACTTTATTAAAAACTGGGAAAATGTAACAAGTGCATGCTTAAAACAACTTAACTTAGTCTTGAGTTGTACAGAAATTTAAAATAAATCAATATTGAAATTATTAAGAAGGATAGGAAACCTCTTTTAAGGATTTTGGCTTTCAGAGTTAGACAAATAGGGTCAAAAGTGAAGAGGTGCATAAATACAAAAATAATACTAGACACACAGTTTGTGCAATGAGTTATATGTATACAGTTATTGTATATGAGTGATTGAATCTTAT
This sequence comes from Chinchilla lanigera, assembly GCF_000276665.1. Lineage (NCBI taxonomy): Eukaryota > Metazoa > Chordata > Mammalia > Rodentia > Chinchillidae > Chinchilla > Chinchilla lanigera. The sequence continues at coordinate 15,843,246 of NW_004955426.1, forward strand.
TCTAGTCAAATTTTTGTGTCTGAGATGACCAATTTGAAAATAGGAAAATTTTATATTGTCTCACAATTTCTGAGGCTATAACAGATGATCATTAGATCTCATTGCTTTGGCTCAGTTTTCAAGGTTTAACATTATTATGACGGAGAAATGTGCTGGGCAAAGCGTTCACCTCATCACATCTGGGAAGTAAAACAGTATCAGGAGGAGTCAATGTCCAATATCCTCTTCAAGAGTACCATTCTAACTTCCTTTGGGTAAGCGCCAACACTTACGATGTCTGCTGAATCCAAATGGCACTGCATGTGCTAAATCTTCATTATTTCATTATTGTGCTGGTATTTATAAACAAAACATAACAATTCTTTTGTCTTTTTAATTTTTTATTTATTTAAAATAACATTTTCATTTAAAAGTTTATTTTGTCCAACATTAATGCATATTTTCCAACTTTCATTATTCAAATAATTTGATTTTTTAATCTAAAGTATGTTTCACATGGAAAGGATAAAATTATTTTTTTAGCCATTCAGCAATCTCAGACTCAAGATTGATCTAATCCATTAACAACTTAAGCATTATTATGCTAGACTTACATGTACATCATTACTTCTCATGTATAGTACTTGTTGCTTTTATAGGAATGTCTTGGATAATTTTCAGTCATTTATAAATTTCCAAAATTTTGGGGCTGGGGATTTAACTCAGCGGCAAAAGCGCCTGCCTGGCAAGCGCAAGGTCGTGAGTTCTTCTATTATTACTGCTATTATTATATCTCCCGGTACTGGAGAAAAACCAAAAATAATAATAATAATAATAATAATAATAATAATAATAATAAATAAATAAATAAATTTCCAAAATTTCAAATTTTTCCAACCTCCTCTTTAATTTTAATTTTTAATATAAATCTTTTGAGGTTAGAAAGCTTTCTCTGTTCCACCTAACCTCTGCCTGTATTTTAGAAATTCAAACTGAAATGATATTCAATCACATTTTAATTTATAATATTATAACTATACCACACAGTAAAATAAAACAAACACAAAGAATACAATCCAAGGAAAATTTATTGGTCATATTTAATTGGGGGAAACTTTGATTGAATCCTCAAGAGAAATATTAAAAAAATAAGCATAACAAATAACAACAACAAGACAAATACAGGAATAAACAAAAAATATGAAAAATTATAGTTTGTTAAAAAGGGGATTCTTGACAAATTATATGAAAAATAAATGAACAACACTGGTGAATGTATACCTGCACATGATTGCAATCAATATAAATCCTCATTTTCCACATGTTTAAAAGTTTGTTTACATTATAAAGTTGTAATGTACTAAACTATTACATGTGACTGAAAACTCCTCATATCTGTAAATTTTATCAAGAACAGATGATTCTATATATTTTATTCTTCTTTAAAAACTATAAAAATGTGGACAGTCTTTTGGGATTTCAGAGTAAAACAAATTAATTCTCAGGATATCAGTTTTGCAACTGAAATTTTTATCTATAAAGAAAAGACAATTTTCCTATAAAAGTTCAAGAGGTAAATAATTTTTAATAAATGGAGACTTCGTGTTCTTGACCTGTGCTGTTTTGAACAGTTTTTCATTTTCCCTGAAGAAAGCGTCACATTATAAAATGTACTACAGTTTTCTCTTTTCACTATGATTTCAATCTGGAGATACTCAGAAGCTATTTTAGACCTTGATAATAAGTGCCCAATTTACCACCATAATTTATTTTTAATTGGTAATGAATGCATAATTATAATGTACTTTAGGACATTTTACTTCAAGTGGCAGCTCAAAAGTAAGATTAATATCTATTCAATAAAGAGAATTAAGCACCTAGCTAATATGCCAAAGAGACAGACTCTTTTCTTATCAATTTTTTGGCCTCTCAAGACGGTTAATGAGTTCAACTAGACTGAAGAGGTGTGAGTCATTTCAGTAATAATTTTGGTTAGAAATTCTTGGTTTCTCTCCCTTCCCCTTTAAAAAGACATAAGTGTAGGTACAGAAGATAAGAGGATTGATATATTCTAATCTTGATGGATAGGAAAGCTTATCAGACAAAACTGATGTGCTTCAATGTGACCCGCCATTGGATGCATAAAAGGGATTCTACACGAGAAAGCCCATTCCAGTCTTTCATCTAAATTGTATTTTCCCATAGCTTTTCTATGAATGATACTGATAATTTTGCTCTGACTCAGTGACTTCTATTCCTGCCCACGAAATCATAAACTAAGTTTGTAAGAAAGCTACAATCTATTAGTAATAATTTGGGGTCATTATTGATTAAAATAACTAGGAATCTTGATTATAGTCAAATAATAAACATTTCAAATATTATTCAAAGGATAAGTCTCCAGCAAAACCAAGGTCATTAAGTAGAGACTTTGGTGAAGTCTTACTAAAAACCAAATCGTGATAGTTTGGTTTGGCGTTTTTCTGTTTTTTATGACCACAATTTATAATAGTTTACAGTTTGATTATTTGACTGTAGTCTGAGTGTAATTCATTAGCATCTGACCCTGTGAAATGATTTTCTTGGCAATGCCATAGGCTTTCATTTCTATTCAGGGATGTGTTTATTTATTTTATTCCAGGAGAAACGTTAGTTTGTTTGTAGTGTCTTCAGGAACATTCTAGATGTTAAGATTCTTGTTTCTTATAGCTTTACAGTGAACTAAACATATCCAGTTCATCTTAGTATTGAAATAAAACTGAAACGTGATTGGGTTAGCTCTCTAACATTTGTGGGGAGAATAATATCTTGTAGCTTTCACAGTTTTACCTCATGTGAAGTAGGATTCATCCGATTGATACAGGATGTTTCTTGAGAGGAAAACATTAAAACAAACTAGCAGCTAGGTACTTTTTAACCTGGACTTTTCTTCCCAAACTCTAGTGCAGGTATCCAGCTTGATTTAAAATACATTGGTGTTAGTGCTATGCATATCAGACAATTTCAGCGTCTGGGTCCGTATCAGGTTGTGCCTTTTCTCTACCTTTGCCATTCTAGACTTTGCTCTATGATGATGAAGCCACCATGTTTACATGACTCTGTTTTCACTTATTTATAATTTAAGTATCAGAAGAAAGACTTAAATTTAATGAAACATAGAATATGAAACTGAAAATATTTGAAGTTTGAAACTATTTGTACCTCTAAAAATCATGATTTTTAAATTAATATAACAGAAAAGTGGAATTGACAGTGAAATATTGGGTGGAAATGATTTACTGATGTTTCAAACCACTATGTCATGTTCATAAGTTAATGGATGCTGCTGATATAAATTAAAATTTACTTTCTAATATATTTAGACATGAGAGTCCAGAGTTTCTATTTATATCATGTGTCATAATGCTCCAATTAGCACTACTGTGCATCATTATGGTATGCATTTCTTACTAAATGTACAAATTACCTCATCCGTTGTAAGGTCTGTACATAGTTTTGCCAGTGTTGACTAGCGCTATTATTACTGCTATTATTATATCTTGTCTTGTTACCTTAAAATAAATAATAAATAAATAATAGATATTTCTTTAGGCTGATATGAATATTTCAAAATCTGTAAACATCTGAAATCTGAAACATTTCTAGTCCCAAGCATTTCAGATAAATGACACTCTGTGGTTTGTTACTCTACAAACATTTTAGGAAAGAATTTCAAGAGTTATTTTTCCAGAGAAGTTAGTGACAACAAAAAGGCAACTATAACATGTGGCTCCTATTTTATACATTAAGGCAAATATAAGAAGCACAAATTGCTTTAAATTGCAAAGCAAATGTAAATAACATTTTCTTAGAGCTATGACTCATACATTTAATTTCCATGTAGTTTGGTCATCGTAAGAATTTAACTTCTCTGTTTTCCTTTCTGTATCTTTTCAAAATGCATCAGAAGTGCAAGAGGCATAGAATAAAGAGAGTGATATAGAAGAAGTGAAGTTAGTATTTCCATTCAATTTTTCATATTGACTATAGCAGTTATTTCCTATATAACAAAAGTTATATTTATGTGTGTATATATATGTGTGTGTGTACATATATATGTACATCTGCACATTTATATATGTACACATTTATAAATATACACACATATATCCTGAATTTTCCAATATCAAAATAGTTGCAGTTGTTGTGTATAAAAGAAAAATAGAATTGAAAAGCATATATATCTGGCAAAGTGTATTAATCAAGTTTCAGTATATATAATTCTTCAAAATGTATCAGTTATTAAACACATATAATTAGAACTAAATAATTTAGTGCATATATTAATATTAACATAAGGTATACAATATGAAGTTGATCAGGAAGAATTTAAACTTTTAGTTTGTTTCTAATGTCACTCATAATGTACTCTCTAATATTTGGACTTACATTCATTATTATTATGCAATTTGAATTAGCTTGTAAGTTGTTTTAAAATATATTGCACTTGCATATGATGTTTAAAATATATTGCACTTGCATATGATGTTTAAAATTTCCTTTTTGCATTAAAATATTCATTCATCCATAGAAAGAGAAATCTTAGTGAACTGAGAAAGTGAAATGTACCTATTCACTCATCAGGATGGAATAAGACACTTAAATCCAAATGTAATGCTAATAGGAGATATAACTTCTAAGTAGATTGCAAATCTAAATCTTATAATGGGCTTCCCTCTTTATGCTTTCCTTTTTTCTCTCCCTTTTTCTTTTTCTTGGCTATAGCAAAATTCAAATTTAGATGTACATAAGTCAGGAACTGTTAAAGGAACTGAATGTACATCAATGAAATGAGTAAGGATGTCAATTTTCTTATAAAATTAATTTGCAGCAATCAGAAAGGGAAATAAAGAAAACAGTACTTAAAAAATGTAGTTTGAGTATTTAATTATAAGAAAAACTGAAAATTTTAGGAGTATCTAAGAAGGGAAAGAGCTTTGATACTATGGTTGGAAATGTTTCTTTGAGGAGAGAAGTTTGAAAACAGTGTTGGATGACAACAGTCGAATGGTATTATCATCGAGGGCTTGAAGGGAAAGCACAACAAAGCCAGCCTGAGATTATAGCATAAACACAAAAATGGGAAAAGTAGTTTTAAAAAACTGCACAGAGCCAAATCATGTAAAATTCAGAGAGAAAAGTTCTAGTCTATTCTGGCTAGAACTGTGAAGTTTTAAAAGAAGTAAGAAATGAAATTTTGGCTCGATGGTAGATGATAAAATCCATTTGCAAGTACATAGAAAGATAAGAAGATGTAGATGAAGATAGATGTGAAGGTATAATAAAGTAAAGCACCCAAAATTCAACAAGGTTTTAAGTCTTAACAAATGACTGGAAGGTCATGATATTAATTGTAACAACACTTGATTGAAAAGCAGAGCTTTATTGGATTTATTCTTCTGTGGCAAACAACTTAGCAGACAAACTATAGGAAATGATTTTTGTACCTTAGAGATCAGGCAGCAAAAATATGACAATTGAGAAAAGGAAACAAATGAGGTAAACCAATCATTGTTCTCATTGTAGTGTCTGAAGATTGCTTTTAGGCCACAGCATGAGGACCAAAATCTGGCCAAACATTCTCAGAGTTGAGAAAAGTGTTTTATATGGGCAGAAAAAAATAGTATACATTGAGCCATAAAAAATCTGAGAAGGTGGCATTGCTTCCGTGTGGTGGGTGAATAAATGATATAAGACTCCTTCCTCAAGTAAAAACTACTATATTAAAGTTTATTGGTACAATTTTGGTATATACAATGATCACATTCATCATAAGGAATTTGTACTTGTACTTAATATATCTACATTCCTCTTTTTTTTCCCCATTCCTATCCCCTTCTTTCAATCCCTCTTCCCCTCCTTGTTTACAAAGCTTTGTTTGCTTTTACCTTTCTTTTCTTATTTTTTTCTTTTCCCTTCCTTCTTTTACCCTCTACTACCCATAGTTCCCTTTTGTTTTTCAACAGTTTCTTCCTATTTCACACAATCTATTATACATTTTGGTCCTTATTTAATCTTTCAGTTTCTCATACCAGATAAACAATGTGATATTTATACATGTGTGACTGATTTATTTCACTTAGGAGTATTGTTTCAGGTGCATTCTTTTATCTAGAATGGTCACAAGTTTCTCATTCTGTATGCATGAGTAGTGCTCCATTATAAAAAATCCCACGTTTTCTTTACCCATTCATCAGTTTATTAGCATTTGGGTTGTTTCTAAGATATTGCTGTTACAAACTTCCCTGCTATAAACATGTGTGTGCATATACCACTGAGATATGATGCTTTTAAATTTTGGGGGTGGGTACCAAGAAAGAGAGTACCTGGGTCGAAGGGGACCTATAGATTTATAGGAATCTCTAGATTTATATTCCTTTTACAAATATATATCTAAGACATATATCTAGGACCTATAGATATATATTCCTTTCTTGAGGAATCTCCACATTGATTTCTACAGTGGCTGCCCAGTCAACACTCCCACCAACAGTTGAGAAGGATTATCTTTCCCCACAACCTCATCAGGATTTGGTATTCTTGTTTATTTCTTGATTGTAACCATTATTCCGGGAATGAGATGGAATCTCAGCATTGTTTTGATTTGCATCTCTTGAAATAATGATCAGTGATGTTGGACATTTTAAAATGTGTTTATTTGTCATTTGTACTTCTTTACCTGAGAAGTGTATATTCATTTTAGATGCCCAGTTTTGGGCTGTGTCTTTAAATTTGAGGGGTCTGATTTTTAAAATTTCTTTATATGTTCTAGATATTAGTCCTTTGCCTGAAAAATAACTCTCTAAAATTTTTGCCCACTCTATGTGTTGTCTTTTCACTCTGATGGTGGTTTATTTTGCTGTGTAAAAGATTTTTGATTGGGTGAAATCCCAATTGCTGATTCTTTGTAGTACTTTCCATGTCATGGGGGTTATGTTCATGAAGTCTTTGCCTACACCTATGTCTTCAAAACTTCTACCTAGTCTTTCTTCCAGAATATTTAGTTTTTCTGTTTTAATATTTAGACCTTTGACCATTTTAATCTTAGTTTAGCTCATTGTGGGAGAAATGGGTGTAGTTTTAGTCTTCAACATGTGAAAAGCCCGTTTTCCCAGCACCATTTATTAAAGAGACTATCTTTTACTGAATATGTTTGACCCATTTTTCAAAGATAAAGTGGTGGCATGTGCTTGGTGTTGTTTCCACATCTTCTAACCTGTTCCATTTATCCTCAGGGCTTTTTGTCAGTGTCGTACTTTTTTCTTTCAATCACTGTAATTCTGTAGTATGATTTCAAGTCACAGATTGTGATGATCATGGCCTTGCCTTTGTTCCCAAAATTGCCTCACCATTATAGGTCTATTCTGGTTCCAAATGAATTTTAGGAATGTCTTCTCTAGCTCTGAAGATTTGCTAATGACATTGTGATCAGGATTGCATTAAATCTGTATAACAATTTGGAATATGGCCATTTTCAATGTTGGTTTTCCTACTTAAGAGCAAGGGATATCGTTCCATTTTCTGATATCCTCTTCAATCTCCTTCTTCAGAGTACTGTAGTTCTCAATGTAGAAATTTTTTATGTTCCTTGTTAGATTGATTCCTAAGTATTTCATTTTGTTTAGTGCTAGTATCACAGGCATGGTTTCACTCGTTTCTCTCTGAGTGAGTTTGTCATTTGTGTAGAGGAATGCTACTGATTTTTGAGTGTTCAATTTGTAGCCAGCTATACACTGAATTTGGTTATTAAATCTAGAAATATTTTGGGTTAATATTTGGGGTCTTCTAAATAGAGTATCATGTCATGTGCAAATAATGATATTAAATTCTTTCTTTCTTATCTTTATTTCTTTTATTTATTTCTCTTGTGTAATTGCTCTAGCTAATGCTTCCAGGACTATATTGAATAGGAATAGTGATAGTGGACATCTTTGTCTTGTTCTTCATTTTAGAGAGAAAGCTTTCAGTTTTTCACTATTGAGTATTACATTGGAGGTTGGTTTGTTATAGTCGGTATTTATCAGATTTATGTAAAGACCATGTATTTCAATTTTCTGTAGGGTTTTATGAGGAATAAGTGGTGGACTTTTTCAAAGGCTTTTTCTGAATTCATTGAGGTGATCATTTGATTTTTGTTTTTGTCTCTGTTTATATGGTGTATTACCTGTATTAATTTCTGTATATTGAAACATCTCTACATCCATGGGATGAATTATGTTTCCCAGTGTATTAGTAAGGATTTTTGTGCGTATCTTCATTAGGCAATTTGGTTTGTAATTCTCTTTTTTGGTTGGGTAATTCTCTGGTTTTGGTATCAGGGTAACACTTGCTTCCAAGAATGTCTTTGGAAGTACTGCTTCCCTTTCCATTTCCTTAAGACTTTAAAGAGTAATGACATTGGATCTTCTCTAAATTTCTTGTACAAATCAGAAGTGAATCAATCAGGACTGGTCTTTTCTTTGTTGATAAGTTTTTAATTACATTTTTAGTTTCATTGACTGATATTGGGTTATTGGAATTTTTATTTCTTCTTGATTCAGCCTTGGTAATTCATTATGTAACTAGGAATCTGTCCATTTCTCCTGTATTTTCCATCCTGTTAGAGTAGAATTTTTCAATGTAGATTTGGTTATCTTTTAGATTTCTGGAGAATCCATTGTGGTTTTACTTTTGAATTGCTAATTGCATGAATTTGAGACTCTCTTTTTTTAATAAGGTTGCCTAAGAGTTTGTAAATTTTATTTAATCTTTTTAAGAACCAATTCTTAATTAATGTATTTTTGTATTGGTTTCTTAGTCCCAATTTCATTAATTTTTACTCTGATCTTTATAATTTTCTCTCCTATACATGCTATAGGCTTGACTTGTCTTCTTTGTCTAGATTACTGGGCTCGATAATAGGTTGTTTTTTTGAACATGTTATGATTTTCTGATGTGAGAATTCACTGCTATAAAGTTCCCTCTTAGGACTGCTTTCACTGTGGCCCATAAGTTCTGGTATATTTTATTGTTATTGTGTTAGTTAGGAGCTTATTTTTGCAAGAGGAACAACATAATACAAGACACATACTTTATATGATTATTTATAATAGTCACCCAAAGAACGATATACAAAAGGGTGCAGGAAATCTGTCCACACACTAAGACCAAGAAATCCAGCTGAGGGCCTGGATCCCTCAACAGTGTCCTATGTGAGTCCATCTGAATACCTAGCGCTCATAACAATGCCTCCAACAAATCCAACTGGAGGCCCAGAGCCCATGACAACGTCTCATGCAGGCCTGTTTCACTGATCTGCTGGAAAGGCCCAAAGGTCAGTGTTGGAATCTACAAAGTCTGTGCCAGCAGAATGAAGGACCTGTGCTAGTAGGCTGAAGGATCTGCACTGGAGCCAGGAAGTGATGCTCAGAAGAACCAGAGCTCCCCCAAAAGGTACCACAGCCATCCTGAGCAACAGTGAGGTCCAGAGCTCCTCAGACTATCAGGATGGTTGAATTCCCATCAGGGAAGCCAACGAAGCAAGCTTTTCCAGGAGGCCGGTGGTGCACCATCTTCCCCTCCGGAACCAGGAAACGATGCTCAAAGTGAGGACCAGAGCTCTCCCAAAGTGAACCGAAGCCATTCTCAGTGCCAGAGAGGTGGTGAGCTCCTCGGAGGATGAAAACAGCGAAGTTCATCAGGAAAGCCAGCTCCCCACAGCCTCTCCCAGCTCCCAACAGCCTGTTTCTTCTCCAGTTCTGCCTCTTATGCTGCTGGTGACAGTCTTCAGGTGGCTTCCCACACCTGGCACCACACTCACTCAGTTCAGCTGGGGGTTATAAGTTGACCACCAGTTATCAATCTACTACAATCATTATCATTAAATTGTTCAGACTGTTTAATTTTCTACTTAAGTTCATTCAGGACACACTGCTTGTTCAGGAGAATGCTATTTAATTTCTATGTGTTTATGAAGTTTTTGCATTTCTTTTGCCATTGAATTCCAGTTTTATTGCATTATGCTGAGATAATAATTTTAGCTATGAAAAATTGATTGAAACAGTTCTTAGGGTAAAAATAATCAGAAGTAATTCTCGTCATTGAATAGCTGTGTTTCACACTAAACAATGTGACATTATAACACACAGAGGTTCAACATTTAGAATGGCTTATTTTTTAAAAATACAACATTAACTCATTAATAAAAATTGCTTTGCACTTGCCAAAATGAAATTTAGATGCAAGCCAACAAGTTTCCGAAATTAACTGCTATGTAGAGAAAATGCAATACAGTATAAGGAAATAAAGCACAATTTAATTTACCATTGCAAGAACCATAAATTGTAAAACATCTAGCATTAAATTAAAATCTTTCTCCTATTAAAAAAAGAAAAACATTTCTTCAGTAAGATAACTAAGATACTCAGTAGGGAGAGATAGTAAAGAAGGAAATCATGAAATTCGGGAAAAAGGAAACTTTAAAGGAGTGATTCTTTAAATTTACTGAAAGATGCGAAGGGTATGAAAAGTATCAGATAAGAGAGAATGTGTAAAATTGACTAAATGGAAATAATAGAGAATTACAATACAATATCTAATTTTTAAAAAATAAGCAGACAAAAGCTAGTGGGAATTTTAAAAATTGAAAAAACCTATGCATAGTGGTGCATGCCTGCAATCCTAGCACTTAGGAGGCTGAGGCAGGAGGATCATTGTGAGTTCGAGACCAGCCTGAGCTAGAAAGTGAGTTCAAGGCCATCCTGAACTGCAGAGTGAGATCCTGTCTCAAAAAACACAAAAAAGGAAAGAAAAGAGTAGCCATCACAGAAGAGAGATCAAAATAAATCAAGATTAAAAAAAAATTGAAAATAATAGATAAAAACACAAAGAGCTTAGGGTGATTTGGGAGACAGAATATATATGAATAAAAATACTGGAAGTTGGAAGGTTATCACAAATTCAACCAATAAATAGACTCAATTTTGATGATGTAGGTGATGCTGAATTCATGTTAGAATAGATAAGCATTTCTCAGTTATAAAACATGTGAACAGTGATATTATAGATTCATTAATTCTATCACATTCAATACAGACAGCAGCCTATTTGGATTTATGTAGAGAAGGCAAAAATAAGTATTTCAGGTCTCACTTCAAAGCTATGTTAACTCTGGATCTTTGTTGAAAAGTAAGCTGAGAGACAGAATTTCTCAGTGTTCAGTTCAAAACTGTATTAGAAGTAGTTCACAATTACTTAAAACTTGTCAGATTTACAAGGTTAAAATATAACTGAACATATACCTCTATACATTATAAAAACTGAATTGGTATTAATATACTTTGCTAGCAAAAAAATTCAGCTTTGTAGTGACAAAGAGTAGTTTTGGATCAATTTTTCAAAATATTTAAGGATGAATCATCAACACAAAATGTATTAGAAGAGAAAAGAGCTATAACTGAATATAAATGTAAATTCTTTCTTTATAGCCTTGTTTAATTCCAATACAAATTCCTAAAAAATAATCAGAAAATGATACTGAATACGAGAGATGAAATAATTCTTTTAAAAGTACTAGGAAATCAAACTTTTGCTATTAAAAATATAAGCATCTCAAAAGAGGAATTAAACTTCACCGATGTATTTAAGCAATGATATATATTGGCACTAATTTATGACAAAACTCTTGGAAAAGAATAAAAACACTTTCATTCTTTAATAATTCATATTTATAGAAAAGTATATTTCATGTAATACAAAGTGGTTTAAAAACTCAACTATCTCTCTCTGTCACTACAAAGTTTCACCGTTTCTAGTCAACGTGTACTGAATATTCTAGCAAAAGCAATAAGGCAAGAAAAAGATTAAAAGTGTATAAGGATGAATTAATGTTGTCATTAGTCATGTTCTATGGACTATTTTACCATAAGAACATATGTAAAGGAAAACTATGAGAATTACTAGGTGAGTATATTATGTTTAGAAGCTGCATGACCAAATACAAAGAGAGATTTTTTAAAATTTTATTTTACAGACAAAAATCTCACTTAGTAGCTTAGTTGTCCAGACTATTCGGAAACTTGCAATGCTCCTGCCTCAGACTCCGACAAATTTTTTTCTGTTTGGTAGTAATCAGCTATGAATTTTAAGGTCAGTGGCAATTTCATAGTACTATATCATTAAAGGACTTTCTTATTTGTAAATAAAATATCTCAATATCCCAAAGATTTTCAAAACTTTTGCTTCTCCTAAGCATAAAAAGCTTTGCTAAAAGTTGTGTTCCTTAGGTTTTTGTGCTCCAAATCTTATTCCTATTCTATATAATAATGTAGCCAGAGTTAAAAGGACTACACACATTTTGACACAAGCAGTGATCTTTTAATCATCTACAATTACTGCTACAGATTTTACATTTCATATTTATATACTTCATGTTTTATAATCTTCATGATTAATCTGTGCTATTAATATGCTTTACACTGTGGCAGAATACATAGCTTTCATCATTTAAGCATATGAGTTAGAGGGCATGTGCTCATTTACAGTGTATATACACAGTCATATTTTATCTATCTATCTATCTATCTATCATCTGTCTATGTATCTATTTATCTATCATTTATCTATCTACATAACTATGGTATTTAAACAAAACACTAAGCAAATCCATGAAATTGTTTTATTAAAATTGAATCAAGATGTTTATGTAAATCTCCATGATCAGATATTTTGCATCAGAAGAGTAACATGTTTAGAAAGGCAAAGTATATTCATGTGTTACATATTTAAACATAACCAAGAAATATATTTTAAATGTTTTAGCATAAATGATGACCATCTTAGTTTATTTTATTAACATCACTGTATACATATTTTAAAAGTAATATGCGCTGTGCATGCATAGAATTATGATTTGTCAATTACAAATAATCATTTAAAAATATTTGGTCATATTAAAAGGCAATACATATAGATCATGTATTTATTAGTCAATATTCCTTTATTCAAATGGATTTCTTTAGCTAAAATTTAGAACATCCAGATATGTACACTGTGGACCAAATCTTTTTTTGCACTTTCCCCTTGTATTCACTCATTTATTCTTTCAGTTAGTGTTTATTGGGTCCTTATTGGGAACCAGGACTTTACTGCTATTAATTCATTCAATCTAGGTTTATGAACTAACATTCTGCATGAAGCTCTTTATTATGGACAGAGTATTGAATAAATAAAAAAGCATAATGATGCTTTTCCAAGGAACTTGTTGGAAAATACCCATAACTGTAGGAAATGACTTCAAGAACTTCAACAATAGGACAATACATAAGGTGTATTATCATTATTAACTTTTTAAATTATATGTTTTAAAAAAATGCATTGAGAAAGCTCTTATAGAATTGAGTTTCACAGTCTTTCCAGAAACATAACCTGTTAAGTGACAGCTGTGCACTTGGAAAACCTGAGAAATATTGAGGATATAGAGTAGATCTATTTTCCCATTGCAGTTGACTAAACTAAGGAAATAATCGCCATAACAGTATACGATCATTAACATTAATATTGTTATTAGTATAATATGTTGATGGCAGTGATAACATTGATTATTATAAAAGCAAGTTTTTACTTCATACTTAGAACTCTGTAGTGTTAGACTGTTAACACTATAATATGCCCTTGACAATAGTTCTCTGTACAAGTTATTCATGAAATCAATGTTCATTTGCCCATGGAATATGCACTATTATCTTATCATCATCATTTAACACATATGAATTTGTAAAGTTACAATGAATTGAATTTCTGTCAGAAGGTCGTTATAGTGTGCTACTAGTATCATGCTATTCCCTTGACAAAATATAAGATTAAGTACAAAGAGTGTATGAAATCATACAAGAAATGACAAAAAGAAATGTGTGTGATCTGTATCATTTTTTCTAGAAGTTTTATGGTCACATGAGTGTAACAAAGGAAGTTCCAAATCTTGGCACCATTTCTCACTTAGCCTGATTTCAATAAAGAAGAAATATATTCTAGGGTAAAAGTGTTTCTACGTGTGTGTGTGTGTGTGTGTGTGTGTGTGTGTGTGTAAGAGAGAGAGAGAGAGACAGAGACAGAGACAGAGTTAACTCTGAAAAGGAACTGTCTGTCTACATCCTGGCATTGTCTTACTGTTATGTACTGATGACAGACACACGTTTTAAATTTAATAACTTCCAACTCATTTTATATTATTACAAAATTTTACAAATTACTACATATAAGTTTTGTCTTTTATTGTAGCTGGTATATATTTACACCAAATAGTTTGACATAAATATTAGGCATCTTTCTTGTTACTGAGCTGCAATATCAAACACCCACTACTTAAACAGGAGAGATTTAATGTGCTTACAGTAGTGGCAGAAGACTGAGGTGGAACAAGCCTGCTTAGTTCATGGCAGCAGAAAAGCAGAGCAGAAGAGAGCCAACGCAGAAGGATCAGGGGACATGAACCCCAAGGCCACAACCCTTGACTCATGCAGACACATCTCAATGCTCCGCCAACCCACAAAGCAGATCCCAGAGCTAATCAAGTTCAAATTCCACGCTGCCTGACCCAGTTTAGGGTTAGGTATCCCCATGTAGGAACTTGGAAAGCAAACTGTGGTTTGTTTGCATCTTTCAGTCATTTCATGGAAAAAGTGAGCAGAAAATTCATTGATAAGTAAGAGTGATAGATATTAATATACAGGGATAGAGCTCCAATGAACTATCTAGAAGGAACAGGATTTGTCCAGTAAGCAGGTTTGCTTTTATTCACCCTCAAACATGAAAAGTCAAAGTGTCAGATACTTAGACATTTTTATAGCAAACATATAACTATAACAGACTAGGGAAAAGATGAATTACCTTAGAAAGTTCTATTTTAGACATTAATGATACAAATTCAGGATTTTTTTCGTATGAATTTTGGTGATGAGAGCAAATCCTCTCTTAAAACACTGATATTTTATGTGTGCTCATTTTGGGGGATTGATTCACCAGTACACATAATAATAACACTTTTATTTGATATTTTATAATTGCAATGTAAATTAATAACCTGATCTTTAAAAAAGTCTGGCTTGCTCATGTTAAATGTCAATACGTGGCCCACTGAAAAAATAATTGTTTCTATGAATGCACCCCATTCACTCACTATCAAAGTAATCCACAGTTTTAAGCTCTAAAATTAACAAATGAAATTGTTCATGAAAATTCAGTGTACCTTTCTTGTCAGGCACTCATACATTTTGCTGCAGTATCATTGAAGTATATTCATTTGATGTGTGAAAAAGAGTCATGTTTTGAAAAGTAAGAAGTCTGATATTTGTAGCATTAATAGAGGAAAAGAATTGTCTAGTTATTATTGTGATAGTGTGTTATCTTGGTATTTTTCGTAGTTAGACTTTAACATGGTTAATGTTTTCAGTGATATTTTAGAATTAAAATTAGTATCTTGAATTAATGTTTTGAAGTTTAGCTTTTTTCTGAATTTCAGTTAAATATGCCAGTGTGAGATGGTAAGTAAAAGATATTATCATCAATAGATGTTGCATTTTCTCACAGGTTAAAAAAAGACACATCTAAGTATTTTATTTTTTCTTATTTTTTTTTTATTTTTCCCGGTACCAGGGATTGAACTCATGACCTTGTGCTTGCTGGGCAAGTGCTGTGCTGCAGAGCTGAATCCCCAGCCACATCTAAGTATTTTAAATAAGATCGAATTGTGATCCTAATGAAGAGGGAACCAGAACAAGTATAGTTTAAATCAATAAAGGACAAAACCCTCAAAAACAATCAATAAAGGAATTGAAGATATTTAGCTTGGAGAATGAAGAAAATATGGTAGATTTAATTCATTATTTGATAGTATCAGAGAAGCAAAATATGATAATTATTTCATCTTTCTTTAGAAAACAGTAATAAAAATCAATGTGTAACCTTTAGGAAGAAAAATAATCTAATATCAATATATTAATTAAATTTCTCACAAGTGCAGCTGCCTGGGAATTGAACAAACCTCTTGCAATCAGTCTATTAAACTTCCTGTTGGTATCCTCTATCAGGATATTACAGAAGGGATTGAAACATTTAATTAATAAACTCAGCTGGGCATGGTGGCACATGTTTGTAATCGTAGCACTCTGGAGACTGGGGCAGGAGGGTTGCCATGATTTTGAGGTCTGCCTGGGCTATATATGAAGACATTGTCTCAACCTTTCCACAAATGAATATAATAAACTCTAAGATCCCCTGTTCTTATAAATAGACCTTTCAACTTCAAGCATTCTTTCCTCTTTGTGAGGCAACAATTCCATTGTACATTCTCTACTCTCTCTATATATTTATATAATATTTATTATATATTTATATATTTATTATATAATATTATAGTATAATATATAATGTTATACTATATTATATAATATATATTTATTATACAATATTATACTTATAATAATACTTATTATATATTTATAATATATGTATATCTTTTCGTTCATTTTGTTTTTTTGAAAAGATTCCTCTGCAAATTGCTCTGCAAATAATGGTGTTAAAGGCCAAGTTGTTCTCTACAATACTGTTATAATCAATTGTTTAGAGATAGTATCTTCATATTCAGTCTTGTGGGATAAAAGGTGAAAGATCAGTATATTTTCTAATTCTGAAGACACTTCTAAACTTCTAACCCTCACCAATTTCCTTCATTTTATTTGACACCCCCTTATTCTTATACAATGTATTACCCCTCTGTTAATAACTTCAGGACTTCATCCTCAAAAATACTTTTCCTATATCCTCTAGCCAGTGTTCCTGAGAACACAAAACTCCATATAAATGGTCTACTTTTTTTTTTTTTAACAGTGGTCAGTAGTTCTTGTAATTGATTGACTTCAGAGACAGCCTGGCTTAGTAGAATTATTCACTCATGCTGTAGCACCATACTTGTCTAAAGCCCAGAAGAATATTCTTAAATACTAACCTGAGTATTATTTCTAAAAGTATCAGCACAATCAAAAGCCTCCTTGAGTACACACACATGGACTCTTCAAAACACATGTTTTGGGGCCATCAATTTTATATGCTTTTATCATTCATGTTCATAAGTTCTATAATATTAGTAGAGAAACTAGAAAAACTAAATTTCAGTTTTCTTTCTTATTTCACCTTATTCTCTCTCTCTCTCTGTCTCTCTCTCTCTCATCTAATTTGTGTTTTGCTGTTATTACTTTGCGTGTCACAGGAGTTTGCCATCCTTACTCTATTTTCAGATAACGATTGAGTGCAAATGTTCCTTAAGTGATTAAAGCTTTATGGATTTAATTTTTAAAATTTTAATAACAAATTGTGTGAAGATACACTACCCTTTCAGAAATATAAGTATTTTGTCACAAGTAATATGGATGTAGTGGTTTAATGAGAAAGGATAGAACTGTAACATCTGGAGGGCTTGCAAAATACAGATTGCCAGATCCTCTCTGCCCCTCACCTCCAGAGAGACTGGTGCAGTGGACTTACTGTGGGGTCCCATTGGTTTCATTGGTATGTAGCCAGTGCAATCATGAAAGGACCCTCTTCACAGAGGACTCAATACTGGAGGGTTTCACAAGCATTCTCTTGAAATTCCTAATTATCATCTTTTAGTGTGAATTTTTAAAGGGGAGCTAAAGGAGAGAGGTGAGAAAATGAGCCTGTGTGTGGAGCCAGGGCTGGGGCCTACTCTGTCTTCCCCTGGATATATTCTCATCCTTCTTGTTCACACCTCTTCTTCTGGTACTATGGCCTTTCTCCACGCCCAGCCTCTGATTCTATGCACTGTATTAAATTTTAAGGGACATACAATTTAGAAATAACACATTAGCATATTAGTGTTCTGACAAATTCTGCTCACAGATTATTTTATTTTTAATTTTGGTTTTATGCAAAGCACCCTGTCTTTTTGCATCTTTCCATTTCTGTACACTTATTTTTGTATATCTAATACCAGTAAAGCACCATTATCATTATAGATGTTTAATGAATTTATGTTAAGGGAAATCACTCCCTTTGACAGATATATATCCAAGTAATTTTTCATATATCATCAAAATTCATTTATCAAATTTATTGTAGGGAACTAAATTGAATTACACAAGCATTATGAAAGTAGCTAGAACATGTGTTTGGATCTGCACAATAATCTGTGCATGCTTTAAAGTGAGCTATAAAACTTGCAAATCTCCTGAAAGCATCAGAAGACTAATTGTATGATGATCCCTAGCGCAGGACTTGAAAAGTAATTAGGTCTCATCATGTCATAATTTTGTAATCAATTATATCCAACAGTTTCCAAAGACATGAGTAAGAAAAGCTCTTCCAAATATGCAGTCCATCTATTAGTATACAGTAGATATTTGTAAAAATAACCCTTACAATGTGGCAAAGATGGATGGCATCCTTAACTTCAATTTAAGATGCTATAAGAAAGAATGTTTTGGAAATTTAGATTTTTTAGCATGCAGTGACCATTTGCTACATGATTCATTGTAGTGCAATACCTTTTCCCTTTGAAAATTTCCAGAAAAATTAATTACAAGAATGTTCTGTGATCTTTGAAAGGACTGTATTATTATTTTATATTTGAGTTTCATATATTAGAATGAATCTATTTGAAACTCTGTTAGAAAATAGGATGGATAATTCCATAAGCAAAGTGTCTACTTCCCTCCACCGTGCCCTGTCTCCACCCATTGCCTTATTGCCACCAACCATGATGCTGGTGGACTCCAGCTGCATCATCTGTGGGTAGCTGCCACCTTCCACAGAGATCTTGCTGCTGCAAACTCGATCAGAAATAGTTTTTGTTGACCTGTGTGGAAATGTGGCACTTGTACCCCATCCTCAGAGATACAGATCCCTACCACAGAAAACAGCATCAAAAAGTTAACCTTAAGAGTCTAGTGCCTGACAGGATGACAACGAAAAGTAAGGTGCTCTCTACCACCTGGAAGGTATAGACTCAGTTTGCTGTAAAATATTTTTGAGAAGAAATTAAGCCTTTTTTGTCCTTGCACAATTTGGAAAGGCATCTGTAGAACTAGCCTTAGACACCCTTGGGTTACTAATGACTATCCCTGGGGTTGAGAAGGTTCACTAGGATGATCCATTATGAAAATATCACTTAAGGCTCTGACAAAAGACCTAGTTCTGTCGTTAATAGTATGACTCATGTGCATCCTCTCACAAAAATGCAAACTATCAACAGACCATATTCAGGAATTTGTTTCTGTTTTTTTTTTTTTTTTTGTTTTTTTGGTTTTTCTCCGGTACCGGGAACCGAACTCACGACCTTGCGCTTGCCAGGCAAGCGCTTTTGCCGCTGAGCTAAATCCCCAGCCCCAAGGAATTTGTTTTTATGAGAACCAATGGGTCTGCTATCATTTCAGCAAGGAAAATAAAAATGTCTTATTTAAGGAAGTGAGAATTTGTGGAAAGATAATTTTAATAGCTTCTTTGTTTTGTCATCCATAATTTTAGCAGGCACTAATGATTACCCAACTCCATCATTTCTTTTATATTTACTGACATTTTACAACAATGAGCCACTTCTCCTTTTCTCCCTTTATTTTCTATTCATTTCTATATTGATAATGCCAATAACAAATGGGTCTTTATTTCTTTAATAAATTGCAATTAATTGCTATGATTATTTGTTTTGAGTCTCAAATCTTTATCATTGATGTTCTTTCCTTTAGGCAAAAGATCTATCACTAATCTAGACTGTACCCTTTCTACCCCTTGAATAGCCATCAACTTCATTCTATCCCATTCTTTTAATAAGGAAGCACATAGTATTCCACTAACGCTATCTAATCAGAATCCTCAGCAAAGAATAGAGGATCGTGCCTAGTTACATTTTATTTTGACATCCTTCCTAATGATCATGTACTGTTTGCCTTTGCTAGCTTATTGTCTCTGCCGTGTTGGATCTCTCCTCTCTCTTCGGTGTGGTTTTGGAGTTCATCCTTTGCAGTCCTGAGTCATGCAATGCTGAGCCATAACAGCAGAAGGGCATCTCCGAGGTCCCTGTGCTGCAATCCTCAATGGGACTTTGGCTTTTGGAAAGTTAACCACAATCTTGCTAATCATGTGGATTTACAAGAGCCTAGCATCTTGTTTACAATAAAACAACAACAGATTCTCTTTACCTGAAACAATTTCATGAACACATATGTAAGAAAAACTTAATTGGAGTCTACGGCATTTAAAATCATTCCTGGAGGGAAGAGTGACACATAACACAAATTTGAAAAATTACACTAAATTTGAAAATTATTGAAAGACTGAGAAATTAATAGATTATACTCATATACACTTTACCCAGATTCATCATTCTTCTCAAATCAGATATTATTTGACTTTATTCTAATATATCATCAAAGGATGAAAATGATCTATTACTTAATTGAAGTCCAATGACAAAACTTAGGAAATTTTACATCAATGTAGTACTATTACCTACACTACATCCCTTTTACAATTTTCTGGGTTATTTCTACACCGTCATTTACTGCAATTTCCCCAATCTAAGATGTAGTAAAATATTAAACATTGCATCTTATCATTAGACCTACTTAGTCTAATTTAATATAAAGTAAATATTTAGTATTGTTTGTATTATTAATCCTGAATGTTCTGTAACACAAACCTTAGCTATTTCTATAGAATGTTTTTCAATCAGGTTTTACAGTATACAATGTTTCTTCCGATTTACATGCAATTTATGAATTTGGTGATGTTACGACAAACATGGCCAGTGTGTCTTCAGAAATCATCAAAGCCACATATTACTAGGTCATCTAAAAGTAGTAATGCCAGTCCTCTTCCCTTGGTTTAAGTCATGTGTACCAATGCATCCTGTATAAAGTTCTTCTTGTTTTTAGCAATTTCATTAGTCAATAATTTTGGAGACATGGGTCTAGTTTCAGTCTTCAGCATATGGTTAGCCAGTTTCTCCAGCACCATTTATTAAAGAGGCTATCTTTCTTCCAGTGAACTTGTTTGGCCCCCTTTTCAAAGATAAGGTGGCTGAGTGTCTTTGTGGTTGTGGCTGCATCTTCCAGTCTGTCCCATTGAGCCTCAGGTCTGTTTTTTTGCCAGTACCATGTTGATTTTCTCACAGTAGCTTGTAGTACAATTTCAAGTCAGGGATTGAAATGCCACCTGCCTTGTCTTTGTTGCCCAGGATTTCTTCGTTATTCTGGGTCTCTTCTAGTTCCAGATGAATTTTAGGAATGTTTTCCCTAGATCCGTGAGGTATGCTAATGATATTTTAATTGAAATTGCATTGAATCTGTAGCAGACTCAAGTCAAAATGGATTACAGATCTAAATATTAAAACAGAAACACCAAATCTACTGGAGGAGGAGGTTGATAAAAATATTCAAGACATAGGGGTAGGCACAGAGTTCATGAACAAAACCAAACTGCACAGGAAATGTTTCAAAGAATCAACAACTGGGATCTCATCTTACTGAAAAGGTTTTGCACATCTTAAGAAATCACCAGCAGAGTAAAACAAAAACCCATTAATTCGGAACAAATTCTAGCTCACTGTCCTTCAGACAAAGGAGTCCTATCTAGAACATATAAAGAATTAATAATTTTGGAAAGATAAGTTAACACTGTGTAAATATTTTATTTGACTCTACCAACCAAACTTGTGACAAGCATAAATGGTTCTTCAGCCTCATCCTTTTATTATTCCTTTTATATTTATTAACATTTTAATATAGTAAATTTTCTCTCCTTTTGTTTTTAGATCAACTTTTTATATTTATAATATTAATAGGTGTGTCCTTATTTCTTTAATTAATTATAGTAAATTAGTATCATAATGTGAAGCTGAAATTTTTCCAGATCTAACCAGTAAAACCTGAATCGGTACTTATTTCCTGTTCTTATATTTCAATCTTTTTTTAATTTTATTTATTTCTAATAGGAAGATATGCCCCCACTTTATCTTAGTATTTCTTATTTCAACATGAAGATAAAAGAACAGTTTTATCAATATTTGTAGTCCTTTCTAGTGTAGGATAATTAAAATGCAATATATAAGAATTGCCAAGGTTGTACACTGTCACCACTCCTAGTGAAAGTTAACATAAAAGCCCCAGATTTTGTAATATTACAGGAAAAAGACAGAGTAGAGGCACACAATGACCATGAAGACTGTGAAGTAAGACAGCAAAACCGCCTTTGTTCTTGGATGCTGTGATTATTGATACTAAAAAATCATCAAAAAGCCCTGAAAGTAGCAAGTAGTACAACAAGATTTCAATATACAAGTTTGCTACATGAGAGACTATTGATTTCTTATGTCTTGCAAACTATCATTATTTTTATTTCTTTCTGATTGGATAGCTAGAAAGTTTTATTAATATTTAATTTTATTGGTACATGTTTTCAATACATAATGATTATATTCATCGCAGGGATTTGGGATCTGTACATAACACATCTCAGTTTTCGGTTTTCCCCTCCCCTCACCAACCTCCTTGTATTTTGACAGCCTTAGATTCATTTATTTGACTTATAAGTCCATACAAAGTTCATTGTCATACCTACAGATTAATAACTAGAATAAAAAGCCAATAAAAAAGTAAAACACATCTGAAAATTGTACTAAATCATGGTACACTCTTATATATATTGTCCATGCTGATGACAACAACTTTTTTCTTTCTCTGTTTTCCTAATATCTGTCTTTTATTTCACACTTTATTTTAAAAGCATGATTTTTAATTAAAGCAAAATACTATTTCAATTAATTCTTTCTTGTGGAAAGAAATTAAAGAAAATGCAAATAATTTAAGAGTTAGCCCATTATGAAAAGGTAAACTAAATATTGTAAAGATGTGTATACTGTTCATATGTATCTGCAGAGTCAAGAAAATTCCAATTGAAATATCAGCAATTTTTTTTAATCAATAAACTGTTTCTTATGCATAAATGAAAAGCCAAAGAACCCAGAAGACACATCAAAGTCTTCAAGGAGAATAACAAAGTCATGGAACTTACACTACCCGGCTTCAATATTTGCAGTATAAAACATAAAGCTACAGTAATCAAGGTACTGTGGCATTAATGAAAGAATAAATGAATAGCTATCAAGATAGACAAAAGCATACAAGGAAAAGGTGAACACAAATATAGTCTACTAAACACTGGTGAAAAAGTAAAATATCATTATCATTTCTCAATGCAGAAATGAAACTTTCAGTGAATTGTACTAAATGGACAGCCACGTGTAAAAACAGAGCTTTGAAACAGATTTTATGCTTATAACAATAATCAGTTCTATGAAAGGTTTTACTTTAAA